>NC_050444.1:148530189-148632138 GCF_903995425.1 Onychomys torridus
ATGAACTGGGGTCCAGGACTGCACAAAATGGGTGAAGTGGGCCGAGCGCCAGTCAGCTTTCTGACTGTGGATGCCATGGGACATCTGTCTCCTGTTCCCACACCCACACCTTCCTCACCAGGATGGACTATGTCTCTCAGAACTGTAAGCCCAAACAAAATGGATCTTCCTTAAGTTACTTCTGTCTCAGTCATGAGGACTGGCCAAGGTCACCCAACAGAGGGGACATCCCCAAACCTAGAATTTTTGAGACAGGGTTTCTTTGTGTAGCCCTGGTGTGCTGAAATTCACTATGTAGACCAGGCTGGCCTCAAACTCATAGAGATCCACGTGCCTCTGCTCCCTCCCCCCCCCCCTCCCAGTGCTAAGATTCAACTCAAACCTAGATTCCTGAGCCCCTGGTTCCCAGTCTGTGACTCTTTTGCTATTTCCATTAGGAGCCCTTAATAACAAGCAACTATTAAGGGCCTGCATATGTCCATTGCCACACAGACGAGGCCCCTGCAGGGAGTGCACATGGTGGAAGATGACCTCTTAGCAGAAGTGACATTTGAGGGACCTCACCCCCGGCCCCCACCACACCTTGATTTCCCACCTCCTCTCTCCCTACCCCAGCATATGATAATAGTGACGCAGGAGGCTCCATAAAAGGTCACAGTGAGTGCAAAGGTCCTGAGGCCGGAATGAGGCTACCGTGACTAAAATACAGGTGAGGATGGTCCCAGAGAGCTCTGACTGGGCTCCACCCCTCCACAGTTCCAGCTCACTTCTAAGTAGATGGATGAAGCCCTGGGGGAACCCAGAGGCGACAGAGCCCAGGTGGCTGCTTTTCTGCCTGTGTTTTTGGAGAAGAGGAACACGGTATGGTACATCAGAAATCTTCAATTTGGGAGTGTGGGGGTCCTGAGTTCGGCTGTGGTGTGTAACCTTGAACCAGGCTCCTCCCCTGGGTGGTCTCAGTTTACCAGCTGAAAATGGACCAGAGAGTTCTCTGTGGATGACATGGGGTAGAGAAGGGAGAAGACAGTAAGGTCATGCAGAGCTACCCTCTCATCCCCACCCTCTCCAGTTAGTAGGGGGAGGTCTGTTCCAGTGGAGATGATGCCAGTGTGGGTTCTCAGTAACGGAACGGAAGACCTTTGTAGTAAGGACTCTGGGACAGCAGAGGGCGCCAGCTGAATGGCCAGGGGTCCCAGGAAAGAGGAAGTAGTTGGTCAGGAGTTGGCTTATGATGGTTGGTGGCTGCAGGAAGTCTGACTTCCTACAGGCATTAACGTGGACTCTTACACAAAACCCTGCTCTGTTCACTGTGCTGTCCACTGCTCTGTCCACACTGTTCTCCAGCTCCGAGAACTGCGGAGCGATGGCTTTTACATTTTAATCAGCTACTTTGTTACGATTTAAACAGCTTTTGCCTTGAAAGTGCTTTGCTTGGAATAGTTTTAAGAGAAATTCTGAGGTTTGGAGCTGGCTCCTCAGCAAAGCTGCTAAGATTGATTAGTAATGTCTGTCAAGGTGAGGCTAGGAAGGAGTATCAGGTATCTGCCATTTCTTGTCTAAGATTGATTAGTAATGTCTGTCAAGGTGAGGCTAGGAAGGAGTATCAGGTATCTGCCATTTCTTGTCTAAAGCAGTTTCATTACTGGATGGGATTGTTAATCAGATACAGAGATGCCAAGTTGATTTGTGTAAGGTCTTGCTGCTAGAATGTGTCAGAATGAGGAGATTGCTGTTGATTCACCATGAGCCTGAAGAAATAACCTCCCTAGAGCCTGCAACCCTGTGATGGCCTTAGCAACCAGGATGGCCCACAATGAAGGAAGGATATTCTATATAGGACCATTTAGGGTTATTTTATGATACCGGACAAACTTGTGGGCAAGATGGATCATCCCAGAGCCCAGCATAGGGGCCAAGCAGCCATTTGTCAAGGGTGGAGCTCAGGATTGATCAAGGCTTCTGAACCGAGCATCTCTGGCCACATCCACAGTGTTCCACACTTGGTAAGCTCCTATTGGCTGTAGGCTGGTGGAAGAAGCCATGCTGACTGTGGGGCTGTGGAGGGATCTGAGCCACAAGTCCCAGGTCAGGCTTATTGGGGGGACCAGTGTGGCAACAGCAAAGAGCTAAGCCCCCCACCCCACCAGGCAGCAGTTGGGGGCCAGGGCCAGCTAGCACTCATGGGCAGAGGACTCAGTCCCCACAAAGGGCTCACCCGGTCTGCTCTGCTTGTAGAAATGAGTGGTTACTGCAGACAACTTAGAACGCAAGGAAAGGGAAAAGCTAAATCCCACCAGTCCCTCATTACACAGACAGTGGTGCCCAGCATCATAATCACCTGTTAAGTCAGACACAAAGTGACGTTGGACTACAGTCCTGGGGATCAAACCCAGGGCCTCACACATGCTAGGCAGGCCCTCGACCCCATTACTTTCTATTTCCACATAGGGTCTCACTGACTGGCTCAGACTGGCCTTGGACTTGCTCTATACCCTGGGTAGCCCTTGAACTTCCAATCCTCCTGCCTCAGCCTCCCAAACTAGCTGGGATGACAGTCCTGAACCCCAGGCTAGCCTTCTGGCTTTGAATTTTCCTTTCTCCAGTCGTGTTCAGGAAATGGCAGGTGACCACTGTGTGATGAGTGCCCTCCTGCACTGGTTAAAATGCAGTTCTAGCCTCTACCTCCAGTGAGCCAGAGATCCCCCTGAGCTGGGCCAAAGACCGGAGGGATCTGGGCAGGAAGAGACACAAGAATGCTGCTCTCAGAGTCTGTCACCAACTTGGGACTGCATGCTGACAAGGGGAGTCACAGTCCCTTTTGCCCATCCCCCACTAAGTAGAGGAACTCTGGACCAGCAGTAGCCTCCTCCTCCTTTTGTCCCTCCTCCTCTTCCTCATCCTCCACTTCCTTCCTGCTAAGGGCTTTCTGGTGAGCTCCTGGAAAGGGCACACTGGGGGCTGCAAGTCAGCTGCCCTCAGGCCTCTTAGGAACTTTAGCAGAAGGAGGCCCTTGAGCTGCTGTCTACAGCATGTCTGGGCTTCACTAAACCACACCGGTTTTCTCCACACTTTCTTGGCAACATAGAGACCAAATCTAGTTAAGAAGACATGGCAGCCCCCAAAAGGTAAAGAGTTGGGTAGGAGAGTGTTGGAGTTCTCTGCTGAATCCCCATCTTCATACAACTTAAGAACCTCTGAAGTGGCCTCCCAACAGCCAAAGTCATCTCCAGAGTCGGTATAGAGAGCTGGTGGGGGTGGGGCTCTACAGCATTTCAGAAGGAGGAATAGGGGCTGGAGAGGTGGTTCAGCAGTGAGGAGTGTTCGCTGCAGTCCTAGAGGTTAAGTGTGATTCCTAGTACCCATGACTGGTGGCTCACAACTGTCTGTGTCTCCAACTCTAGGGGACCTGATGCTCTCCTCTGGACTCTGTGGGCATGCACACATGTGTGCACAGACACGTAATTAATTAAAAAAAAATTGTTGTTTAGAAAAAGGAATAGTGGCCAGGCAATGGTGGCACGTGCCTTTAATCCCAGCACTTGGGAGGCAGAGCCAGGCAGATCTCTGTGAGTTTGAGGCCAGCCTGGTCTACAGAGTGAGATCCAGGACAGGCACCAAAGCTACACAGAGAAACCCTGTCTCAAAAAAAAAAAAAAGAAGCAAAGATTTCTATTCAGTGGGATTCTGGGAAATCACTGATTAGCGATGAGGCACTACTGGAACATTCCAGGTCAGACAGAATCTGCAGCTGGAGGCGATGACAACTCCCCTTTGAGTGGGTAAGCAGGCTTTGTGTGGCCAGAGCAGGGGGGCCAGCCCTGCTGGACAACCCCCACAGCCTCCTGCTCAGGACCCCTCACTCTCCTTCCTGAACCGAAAGCCTCAGTGAGGCCCCGTGAATTTCAGTCCCTCAGCTACACTCTTCCCTCTCACTTCTGGGCCTCCACTGCTGTTGCTCCTTCCCATGTCCATCCCTCACTGGTGGCTGAACTGGGGGTCCTTACTCCTCCAATCTCAGCTGAGACCCCAGGGTGCAGGTGCACTGTGAGCCCTGCGGGGTGAACACAAGGCACTCAGAACTCCTAAGGGCTGGGTGAGAACTCAGGACAGCTGACCTGGAGGAGAGAAGGTTAGGAGAAGGGGTCATGTGGAAGACATGACATCGGGCAGGTTTTGCCCCAAAGGGCAGAATCAGAACCTCTTCCCCTAGGCGGAAGTTGGGGATGCCCCCCCCCCTTTTTTTTTTGTTTGTTTTTCTGTTTTTTTTTTTTTTTTTTTTTTTTTTTTTTTTTTCTTGTTTGGTATGTTTCTGCAGCAGGTTCCATTTAGTCCACAATGGCCTCACTGAATCACTATGTAGCAAAAGATGGTCCCACACCTCTGATTCTCCTGCATGTACCTTTGAAGTGCTGGAATTATAGGCATGCCCCTTGCCCCTGTATGCATTTATATGTGCCCCTTGCTTCCCGATGCATTGGTATAGTGCTTGGGATCCAGCCCAGGGCCTCATGCATGCTAAGCACTCTTCCAACTGAGCTGCACCCTCAGCTGTAAAAAGACATTTTCAAGTCTGTCCTACAGTTCAGCATCAACAATATGATTACATCCATGGCCTGTCTTCACATCTGGAATTCAGACCTGGTAGTTGAAGCACTGGCGCCCATTTTGGAACATGAAGCTACCTATCATGAAGATGGAAGCCATGTACCAAGGATGGCAGGGACACTCAGGATGCTGTCAGAGGCTACACTTGGGCCCCTGCTTCCTGACCAAAGGGGGACAAACCTGTCTCAGTTAGGGTTTTATGGCTGTGATGAAACACCATGACCAAAGCAACTTAGGGAGGAAAGGGTTTGTTTGGCTTACACTTCAATACCACTGTTCATCGTTGTCAAAGGAAGTCTGGACAGGAGCTCAAGCAGGGCAGGAGCTTGGAGTCAGGAACTGACGCAGAGGCCATGGAAGGGGGCTGCTTTCTTATAACACCCCAGGACCACCAGCTCAGGGATGGTACCACCCACAATGGGCTGGGCCCTCCCCTTCAATCACCAATTAAGAAAATGCTCTATAAGCTTGCTTATAGCCAGATCTCGGGGTGGGGAGGGCCTGGCGTGCTCAAGACAGGGTTTCTCTGTGTAGCTTTGTGCCTTTCCTGGAACTTGCTCTGTGGACCAGGCTGCCCTCGAACTCACAGAGATCTGCCTCTGCCTCCTGAGTGCTGGGATTAAAGGCGTGCGCCACCACTGCCCAGCTTCAGCCAGATCTTAGGGAGGCGTTTTCTCACCTCAGGCCCCTCCTCTCTTCCCTGCTCTCAGACGACTCCAGCTTGTGTCGGGTTAACATGAAACACCTTCCACTTGTTCAAGCCATTGTTACTGAGGTTTGCAGGTGGAGTCAAGTCCAATCTGAAATACTGAGTGTTTTTCACCTCCCCTTTTGGACCTACTGGGGATCCATACTCTGGGGAAAATGCCATTTGATGTCTCTCCTCCTGCATCCTTCTAGTCTAGGGTCCACCACTTGCCCTAACCCATCCCTGGCATTCTTTTGCAGTCACTTTGCCCTGGGCCTCACCTCCTTGGTTCTCTTAGATCTCCCCACCCACAATGCACCTAGAAGTCATTTCCTGGGGGCTGAGGTCACTTGCAGCAGAGCAGTGCTCAGTCTCAAAGTCAATGCCAGATGCCATGTGAAATGCTCCATCCACACCCATCAGCAGGGATTTTCATTGCCACTGTGCCTTCTCTGACTCTGTCAGAGGGAATCTACTTCTATCTTTTCCCATCCCCAGATCATAGCCAAATCACCTTGAAATCCCAGGTCCTTTCCCAGCAGAGCGTCTCGGCATCTGCCACACCCAGCCACTTGCTCCGGGTCTAGATTTGGCTTCATAAAATCATACCTTGTCTTTAATTTGTCTTGATCAAAGCAAACCCCTGAGCCAGCAGATTGTAAAAGCTGTTTCTTTTCAGACCTACAAAATCAGAATCTTCTAGGAGGGGCCCAGAGAGGGGACATAACCAGCACAGGGTCACACATCAGATTAACATCAAGTCTTGAAGCTGGCCTCAGGCCTATTCTTGCCTCTTCAAGGACCCTGAGTCTGCTCTAGGCTGTGGTCTGGACTCCAGGTCTTCCCCTGAGGCCCCAGCAGGCCTGCCTGGCACACCAACTTCAGGCCCCTCAGCTGAGTCCACACCTAGCTTTTTATGGGGTCCCTGGGCGTCTAACTGCCCCCATACTTGTATGGCAATCACCACGTGAGCCCTATCTCTGGACCCACTTGCTACTTCTTATGCTCTGAGGCTTCTGTGTGACTAATAACAAGTTATGTGTGCTTTTAGGGTCAAGGGGAGAAAGGAAGTCATCCAGGGCCCACGATGCTGTGGTAAAGGCTTCTGAGATGCTGCACACTATTTTCAGCTGTGCCAATGAGCCACCCTTTAGCTTTCCCGGCTGGTGGGCCATTCATGTTGCACCAGTGTGTGGAGCTCCTGGAAGCCTGTTTAGCCCTAGACAACAACACCTGGTACCTCCAGCTGAGGTGCTGACACTTGGGATGAGGGTAGAGTTTTGCCTGTCGGATTTGGGCATGGGCTGTGTGCTATGGGTCTTGCATCTCCAGCTGTGGACCAACACAGAGGCTGCCACAGAGGCCCAGAAACAGATGAGCCTGGGAAATAAACACGGAGGCTGGGACAGGTGGCTGCTTGGCTACCCAGCTGTGTGTGGCCTTGTGGTCACTGCTGGAAAGCCTTGGGCTAATTCTCCACGTGCCACAGCATCAGAAAGGATCGTCAAGGAGACCCACAGACCAAAGGTGCTGTGACTCTGTTCAGTTTGTGCCTTTATAAAGCCGTGTAACAGAGGATACCCACTCAGGGCTCTGTCCAGGGCATACATCCTAGGAGCCTACCTGGCCTCTGGTGGGCCATACTGTGTTAGAGGCCAAGAAAGATCCAAATTGTCCCTGAGTGGAAAGGTGTCTATCCTACCTCATGAATCGAGTCTGGCATGAGCTGAGACAGATCCCCTCTGTATGGCTTTTTGGGATGGTGTGGGTGGCATGGGGACCGGGCTCTGTGGAGGGAGCCCCTTAGTCATGTTTTCAGGATGTAGACTCTGGTTCTAAAACATCTGCATTTCAGGGCTGGAAGAGTGGAATTCCACGCACAGGAGGTACCTGAAGACATCACTTCTCTCTCCTGCTGCATCCCTCATCTGCTCTACAACAGGGTGGGAGGGAGGTGATGGCCACAGGCTCTGCCTGCTGCACAGACCCAGCTGCTGCGGCCGCTCTCTCAGTTTCCTCAGGCCTCCACAATGCCCATTTTCCAGAGAATGCCTAGAGTGGGAAAGTCGCTTGCCAAGGTCGCACAGCTGCTGGAGGCAGAGCAGAGCAGGAACCTCCTCTTCAGAGCCGGAGCATTTAGCCCCTCAGTTTTCCCGACCCACCCTGGGCTGGACGCTGCTCTCCCACCATCTGAATGGTTCTTCCTTCTCTTTTTATCCCATCTCTGTCTTTCAATGTATGATTGTTTCCGATGTCCACTTAGTGGGAAGCTACTGGTCCTCAAAGCACTGGCTTGGCCCGCCCATCAGCGGCCCTGCCTGCTCCGGGCCTTCCTGGCTCAGGACCAGCTCGCTGCAGAAAAACCCGGAGCTCGATGCTCCTGACCACCCGATGGCCACCGTTCCCTCCATTTAATAAACGGCCTGAGAACCACGGGTGGTCGACGGCCGAGGCCTGCACGGGGCAAGGTGGAAATTAAAAGCAGTGGCTGAGAGTGGGTTTGCAGGCAGCTGCAGGAACCATGAATATTTTACAAGAAACCGGAATTATTAATGTTACAATAAAAACCCAAACCCCCGTGTCCAGGGGAAGGTTACATGTGACTTCAAGCCTCCAGTAAACCGCTGCGGTCCTCCGCTGCCCTCCCCAAAGCCACTCAGCGCGGTTTTGCTTAAACCGTCCCCATCTCTCAAGCCTCAGCCCGCTGCTCCCGGGTGGGGAGCTGCATCCGCCCAGCTGCCCTGATAATTAGCACGCCCCTCCTTCCTTCGGAGCTGTGTACGGCCAGAGAAATATTTCTGGAAGACTATTTACGAACTTCCCCGTTGTCATCAATCATCTGGGGAAGAAGGCACGCGGCGGCTTCTTACCTCAAGGACTAATGTAGAAAAGCTATTTACTGGGCATGGATGGGGCTGTGATTTCTGCTGCCATTACTATGGAATACATAATAGCATCAATAATTAAGTATAAATCGGATTTAATATTTTATGCTGGCGACATGTAATTTACACTCTACCCGAGAAATCAAAGGTCACATCTGAACGAGGGATCGTGGGGTCGCAGTGTGATGAGCCCCCGTCCCCTTGGTGGCAGCTGTGGCCGATGAACGGATGGGAGGGGGTATTGGACTTGGGAGCCTCAGGGACATGCTGGTCCCTGGAGTGCGCGGGTCGCGGATCGTTTGAGGAGGCCACAGCCCCCCTTTGGGGTAAGCTACCCAAGTGGGTGATACTTCAGGGGGCTCAGGGAGGGTAGCCAGGCCGGGGTGTGCTGGGGAGGTCAAGTTCTTCCTAGAGACAGAAGGGAAAATGGGATTGTGGTTGTTTAGAGCTGATGGTGTCATCAAGGGAACTTGAGGCCCACAGGGGGCGGGGCTCATCAGGCTGATGAAGGGACTTTGTGGCCCTAAACAGCCCAGCTCAGAGCTGTGGGAGCAGGGCGTTGGTACCACAGACCCTCTCACTGGCCAGGGAGCAACAGCCTCAGCGATCCCTCACAGTGTTCAGAGCTCTTTGGCCATTGTGGGGTGAGGTGGTGAGTGTAGGCTGGTGTTGTGGGGGCTGGGAGCTGGCAAGCAAGAACACCCCTCCATATACTACAAGTGGTCCGGTTATTGCTACTCACTTAACCCTTGTACAGCGCCCAGCCTCTGGTAGGAGAAAGCCCCAAGCCTTCTCCTGCCTCACAAAGCCCATTGATGTCTGCATCGCCCTCCTCATCTCAGGCCAGTTCTCCATACTCACTGAGCCTCAGGGATGTATGTGCATGACCTCCTGGCCTTTGACCTTGCAGTGCCCTCTGCTTGGGACACCACCCCTCAGACACCCACCAGGTCCCACATCCTTTCCCCCGCAGAGACCCTCCTTGCTGCAGTCCCTCCCAGTCTCTGCTGCCTGTGACTGGCTCTGAGATGCTTCTGTCCACCACCTGCCAGCCGCTCACTGTCTCCCTCACTAGGAGGCTGGTACCCATGCCCTTCTCAGACTCTCATCTACTCTGGTCAAGGAGTCTGAGCCTGAAAGAACACAGAGACTGTGTGTGTTACCTCCAAAAATTGTCCGTATCTTTGTGGGGCCATCACCAGCTCAGGGAGGCTGAGCTGACCAGCTCACCCTGTGACCATGCAGTCAGGCTCAGCTTCCCTGGACCATGTGGCCTGTCCATTTTCCCATCTGTCTCCCAATAGCCTTTAGTCTGTTCTCTGAGTGCTCCTCAACGTCTGGTGCAGGACTTGCATATAATAGGAGCTCAATAAATGTGTCTTGGAAGAGGTAGTGTGTGTCCTGGCCTGCAAACGTGACGTAATATGGTGCCCTTGACTCTGGAAGCAGACAGGAACAGAGAAAGCACCGCCCACACCCTGAACTCTAAGTCGCTTCTGGTGAAGAGCAGGAGCCGGAGGAAGATACAGACTGTACCCCTCCTCCTCTTCCCCATCCTTGTCTCCTTCCCCATCCTAGTGGAGTGAACCGAATGGGTGTGTATCCTCCTGTGGTGCTGACCTGGTACAGGGTGGAGATGAGGGTGGGAATAGCTGGGATGGGCTGAGGGCAGGCACAGCATTGAACTTCCTAAGTATGGACTCTGCACCTCACACAGTCCAGGAGGCTGCTGCCATCTCACTGTGCCCTTCATTGATGAGGATACGGTGGCGGCCCAGAAAGCTGGTCACCTGCCCAAGCTTCCATGTGGCTGGTCTGAAGACATCATGATTAGCTAAGGCTGCTGGCTCTAGGCCTGCCCAAGGGCCACGGTGTATCTCCAGATGTCAGTCTAGGACTGGGGAGAATATATGTATGCTGGACTTCTGGAGTGGGGCTTACGAGGTGAGGGACCAGAAGCAGTGCACACAACTTCACACAACAGTGCACACAACCTGTGTCCTGAGCTCCAGGTCTTAGGTCCTGGGTGGCCTCTCCACCTTCAACACCAAATGCTGCTGAGCTTGAGAACTAGCCCTTGCCCACCGTGAGGCCGTGGGTCAGGCCCCCTCCCTCCTGTGCCCCAGAAGCTTTAGGTGAGGAAGAAGTCACAGCTTCCCGGTGTCTTTACGCTCTGCACCTGTCACCTGAGTGGCTCCTTCCCTTCCCTCCAGTCCCATCTGCTTCCTTGCTGGAGCCCATGGGAGCCTGGGGGGTGCTGGGGTATCTTGCTCACCCTTGTAGCTCAGCCTTGGGAGCTAGTAGGGTGGTCGCAGGGAGAAGTGCCCTAGGGCCAGGCAGAAGGGATGGTATGGCTGTTGAGGGACTATGGTGAAGGTGTAGGGGTGAGGAAAGCTTCACGGCCCCTGGACAGGGCTCCCTCCAAGGGCAGGGAGGGTTAACTCCAGGGTCCCAGAGATTAGGATTGTCTTCTTCATGGTCCCTGGCCTGTCGTCTCTGTGGAGACCATATAGACTGACAAAGTTCAAAAGTTAGAATGTAAGACCTCCCTCATGGAGGCACTCTGGTTTGGATTCCCAGCCCTGTGAGTAAAACAGCCAGTGACCACAGTATCCGAAGCCCCTGATGGACCCCGTGTCTCTATCCTACCTGTGATGAGGAATCTGAGACCTAGGGAGAAGAAGAAAGTTGACCCTGGAGACAGAGCTACAGCAAGGCATAGACAGGTTGAGGCTGAAGTCTGAACCCTCACTATGGATTCCCTTAGCTGCCAGGAGAGAGGCAGTAGCCTGGGGAGGAAGCCCATGGCCTCATCACCATGACTGTGCAGCCCAGATGTTTGTTTGGGGACAGTTTTTGGTTTACAGAGCTGTCTGGGAAGTTATTCAGAGAATTCACACACACCCCAGACCCAGTTTTCCAGTAGAATTCACATATGATGTTGTTCTAAGCCAGCAGCCAATACGGCCAGCCTTGGGAGCTGAAGCCCTGCTGGGTCTGCAGGAGATGAGGCTTAGCTGGAGTTATGTGCACCCACACCTCCCCAGACCCTATAGGGACAGATGTTGTCATAGGACTCAGATAACATCATGGGAAGAGATGTTGTCATAGGAACTGGTCATGGGGTACAGACACCATGGTGGGACCAGAACACTGTCATGTGACTTGGATCCTGTCACAGGACAGAGAACAGGGTACATCCTTTGCTCCAGGGTAGGGCAGGTTACCCACCCCAAGCCAAGGCTGATTGTGAAAGCCACTTGTCACATGACCTGGTGTGCTGGCTAGTTTTATATCAACTTGACAGAAGCCACAGTCATCTGAGGAGGGAGCCTTGATTGAGGAGGGTGCCGCCATTAAGATCAGGCTGTAAGCAAGCCTGTAGGGCATTTTTATAATTAGTGATCAATGGGGGAGGGCCCAGCCCATTGTGGGTGAGGCCACTCCTGGGCTGAGTCCTGGGCTCTCTAAGCAAGCCAGGAAGCAGCAGCCCTCCATGGCCCTGCATCCCCTCCTGCCCACTTGAGTCCCTGTCCTGACTTCCTTTGATGATGTACAGTGATATGGAAGTGTAAGCCACACATAGATCCTTCCTTCCTGAGGCTGCTTTTGGAGTTTTGTCACAGTAATAGTAACCCTAATTAAGACACCTGGTCACCCACTGGTACATGAAGTGCCGTCCACACTCAGAGACTTGGGACACACGTCAGTTCCCTGCCGTCTGCTCTGAGTGCCCAGCAGTCCTGCCCAGTTTTCTCTCATGGCTGTGGTCAGACTGCGGTTGGCTTCCTCGATTTTTATGTTGAGCAAGGCTAGTGTCTGCAGGGACCTCAGCTGGACCTGTGTGACCTGGTGACTCTCTGTGACCTGAACTTTCTTGGTGTATAGTATCTGAATCCATGAGGGTCCTCCCCCGAGGCTCAAGGGGAGGCTGTACTAGGCATTATGAGCCGAGTGTCTGGGTCTGTGAGGATGTCTCCAGTGAGTCAAACAGAAGTCGTGGCCTCTACTGAGTCAAGCAGCCATGGTCTCAGACCCATTTAGGCTCCGTGGAGGGAGCCACAGTGGAGGCCAGTGGCTGGAAAAGTGCCCTAGGAACTGAGGCCCCCCATGCCTGAGAGATTGCTGCTACAGAGCTGACCATCAGGGCAAGCAGGGTCATATGGGATGGGGGTAAACTGAGGCTCCAGTACCTGCACAGGCCAGCCTAGAGCATGTGCCCAACAAAGCTTATCTGGTAGGATCTTGGAACCATCAGCCCAGAACCCCTGCAGAGGTGCCCCTGGGAGTCAGCCTTGTGGCCACCAGCATAGGGAGGGTGAAGTCTTTCCAGGGCCCAAGAGTGGCTGTAGGGAAGGACAGATGTCGAAGCCAGACCCCTAAGTGTTTGGTGAAGAGTCTCCACTGGGACCTGGGCTGGTCCATGAGCTCATGCCTAGAAGCAATCCCCAGGGGCATGGGTCCTACGTCCTTGCTTCTAAGCAAGACTGGACAAGGGAGTCACAGCTTCCATGGCTGAATCCTTCCTCCTTTGAGTGGGGTGGGAACACAGGGTCTTGCTGCTCCCTGTGTGTGTGGGGTAAGTCTATCCCTCCTGTGACTTTGTGTAGGTCTGTCTCTATGATCCTCAGACAGGTTGTCATTAAAGCCTGAGTCACCCCTTCCCTCTTCATGGGCATCTGCCACTGTCATGACAGAGCCTGTGATCACAGGTGGGGAGGGGAAGGGACTGAACCCCACCCAAAAGCACCACTTCCCAAAGAGCATCCCCTAAAGTACCCTTCGGTTTTGTCGTGGGTGTTGGACAGAAACGGGAAATTCTGTCATCAGATAAGTGTGGAAATGAACGGAAGAGACCCCAGCTGGGCTTCTCAAAGCACTGACTAGCCTGCGGCTCTCAAGAGGGGTGAGATCAGGCGGACATTCTCTCCCCCTCCTTCCGGGCTCTCTCTCTCCTGGTTTGCTGTGACATGTTGTGAGTCCTGGGAGCACATTTTGGGTGACTGTGCTTTCTCTGGCCTTGGATGTCAGGGAGGGCAATTTTTAAACAGCTAAAAGAAGCAAACATGATAGTTCCCAGGCATTGGCAGAGTCTCACGTTCTCCTCAGATGCCATAATGCTCAGGTGGACAGACCTTGGAAACACACCCAGGGCCTGTCCTTGAGTGGGCTCCTGAGTGTGGAAGGGGGAGCCATATCCGGTGTGGCCTGCGGCCCCGTGGCCTGTGGCACAGAGAATCCCCAAGGACTTGAGCCTTGAGGAGTCGTGGCCAGCCCCCAGGCTCAGGCTGAGGGCGGCTCCTTCCCAGCCTGGCCTGTGGGTTGATGTCGTCTAATGTTGTGGTCAGGCCGCCTGGGCTCCCCAGGCGGGCAGGGCCGCATAATGGACGGGTCAGACCCACCCGCTGACGGCTCCATTAAATGTGGTCGATGTTTTTTTTTTTTCCTCCCCCCCCCCCCTTTTCTGTTCTGTTTCTTGGTGTTTTAAGCTGAGTGTCTCTGGGCAGGCATTCAAAGCAGGGGCTAATCTCAGAGGGGGATGGGGGGGCAGGCTGAGCTGCATTAAATGGCTAAATCTGGCACTGGATGGGTGGGGCTCACTCGAGGAAAGAATAGCATCACTGTGGTCTTGGACATGACTCTCTGGGCCTGGCTGCTCTCCCTGTCCTTCAGGCTGCTGGAGGAAGTTGCCAGACAGCAGTAGAAATGCTGGGGAGGGGTTCCAGGTATAAATGGGAAACATAAGGGTTCTGTGACTTTGCTGTGTGACCTGTAGGCAATTGTGGACCCTCTCTGTGCACTGAAGTCTTTTTTATTTATTTTTTTAATTAACTTCCTTGTGTGGGATTAGAATGGTTTAGGGAGCTGGTCAGTCTGTATAGTTAAGAAAACCAAGATGTTTCAGATTGGAGGTATGTGGTGGTTTCTGTGGGCTTAGGAGAGAATCTAGGCCAATTTACATTGTGTGGGAGCTGGAGTTTGGGGAGCAGTTAACAAGTGGGGGCATAGCAGTCTGCTGAGCAGAGGCAGGAAGGGCAGGGAGGCAGGAGACGGTCAAGGCCCCAAGTCAGGTTCCTTCGAGTGGGGTCACAGAACTGCTCTGACCCATCAGGTCTCTTCATTTCTGCTGTTAGATCCCAGAGAAAGTAGACTGGAGGGTCTCTGTGTGTGCAGGTGGGCAGAGGAGAGGCAGAAAAGTCAGAGCCCTGAGCAATCACCTGGGCTGGAGCCTGGGGTGGAGCCTGGGCACCGTCACCTGCCCCAGCCCAGAGCCTGCTGGGGAGGTCTGCTAGAAGTCAAGGTCAGTCTCTGGGGAAGGGGACGAGGGCCAGGGTCGAGGCAGGCCCAAGGACAGAACAAGCACCCCAAACTGCAAAAGGCCCCTCAGAGCAACTTAAAGGCCTTGATGGGGACACTGGGGCTCTGAGAGTCATCTGGATCTGTTGGGTCACATTCTAACCCAGACTGAGAGCCCCTGAGCTAGGATCCACTTCATCCCCATCTGCCCAGGGCTCCCAGGGGCCCCTGTCAGGGTCTCTGACATACCCACAAGGAAGGGGTGTCCCTCTACCCTCACGGCTAGGCTGGCAGGTGGTGTGGACTGGAGACCGAGCAGGAGTGTGGAAGACCCACCAGCTGCTCAGGTCCTTCCCGCCTTCACTCTGATATTTGCACGTGTGAAATAAGAGCAAAGGCCTAGACTGGGGACCCCACCTCACCCAACTCAAGCCCCCCAAGCCCTCCTTCCAGCAGGCTGTCATGAGCCCGTCTCCTCCCAGGATGGACCATGACTCTTCTTGCTCCTGTCCACTCATCTACACTGCCCACTGGGCTGCTTCAGGGGACGTGGCCCCATGTGATGGGACTCTTGCACTGAACTCTGCTGTATGGCACATTAAGGCCACAGGTATTTGTTGTCCTAACAGCCAGTAAGTCACAGGCCTCCCTGGGCGAAAATAAAAATGTGGATTGAGCTGTGTTTTTCCTGGAGGGGTGTGTGTGTGCGTGTGCGTGTGCGTGTGCGTGTGCGTGTGCGTGTGCGTGTGTGTGTGTGTGTGTGTGTGTGTGTGCGTGCATGTGTGCTTTCCTAGCTTCTCAGAGCCACTGCCCTCCTAGGCTCAGGACTTGAACCGTCCAATCCTGAATCCGCCAGCTTGAGCGTCCCACTTCCCGCTGCCTGAGTCTGTCCCTTCTGCCTTCCATACCCAGAGAAGCCCAGTGTATCTCTAGGGATAAGGGGCCATTCCTGTCCCGTTTCTGTAGACTTAACTGAAAGGTACCAGTAAAGTCCTTTGTAAACAGTAACATCTGTATACGAATCTGTAAAGTGCCAGAATATGCAAATCATTTGTGCACATTTTCCAGAGTTAAGGGGTGGGCCCCCTTAGAGGTTGTTATTCTGTGCAGCAAGGTGTCAGACAGTCTGTTCCGGAACCATCAGGGACACAGAAGGTGGACCTGCCCAGGTCTTGCTCTGAACCAGGTTCAAAGACCCGGTGTCTTCCAGCTGGGAGCTGTCTGCTCCAGTAGGGGATCTGCTTAGTTTCCTCCTTGGTACATCAGAGGTCATGGTTCCACACGATGAGCATTCAGGCTCCCCTGAGCAGGATGCAGACCACAGCGCCAGCCAGATGGCCCTTCAGCAAATGTCACTTCTGCATGTTTTCCTCGGCCTTGAACATCTCTGTCTCCTCTTGTTCTAAACGGAGGCCGCAGCGTCCAGCTGTCTGTGGAATAAAGATGGACAGATGAGAGCCACAGCTGACCAGCAACCAATAGAGAGAAATCCACATTTCTGTGAGCTACTAGCCTGGCCTGGTGAATACAGCACAGAGGCCCTCTGGCCAGTTAGTTGAGAGGTAGTGTAATGATTTTTTAAAAAAGGCAAAGTGTGTACCTTTCACATGGGCCCTGCCGAGGTGTGCCACTAAGCAAACGCAGCACGTGCAACAGAGTTAGTGTGAGAGGTTTGCTGGGGCAGGGAGAGAGTGAAAGAGAGAAGTCTGTCTAGGAGTGGGGGCATGGGAGGGACAGACAGACAGACAGAACAGGGAAGAGAAGAGGGGGAAGAAGCAGGAAGAGAGGGGACTGTGATGGACTGGCACTTGTAAAGGATGTGCTTGTCTCATAGCTGAGGTGGAAAGGCACCTGGTGGCAGGTGATGACGTAGTCACCTCAGCAGCAGAAGCAGGCTGTTGCCCTGGTGTGAACTAACAGGTGGGGTGGGGTGCAGATGTTCCTCCCCTCCAGGCATCTTTGTGAAGAGCACCCTGGGGCTGCATCATCTTGGCCAGGATTACCTCTGTGTCAAATCCCCGAGGACTATAGGGCTTGTCCTTATCAGAGCACAGCCTTGATCTCCTGACTCTCTGGCCTTTCTCTGCCTCCATGAAAGACACATGAGTCTCTGATGGTGAGGATGGCTGGCCTGAGCCATCTGGATTCAAGCTGTCTTTTTAGATTGGTGGCCAGGAGCCCAGAGGGGCCACCAATTTTTTGGTGGCTTTTTTATTCTAAGGGGAGGCAGGAAGAGGGTGACCTGGAGCCTGTTGGGGGAGGGAGACTCCATGCTTGTGGCATGTGTAAGGGAGCCTGCCATCTCTCCTTCAAAAATCACCTGTGGTTAGGGAGGTGTACTGCCAGAGTACTGGAGGTTTGTGTGTACTCTGGGCTAACAAGGCAACTCACCATTTACTGAACTACTACTATAAACCAGAGACCACGCTGAGCAGTCTAAAGACCCTGTCTGGCTTAATCTTCGCGACAAACACAGGAGGTAAGAGTGATTCACGAGAAAGTAACAGCCAATGACTGACGGGTGGTTTTAACCGTAAAGAAATGAGAACAGTACATGAAGGAATGCTGCCTACAGGCTTGCTCTCTGGCTGACACTCAATTAACTTTCTTCTACAGTGTAGGCTTGTCTGTTTAGGGATGGTGCCGCCTGTAGTGGGCCCTCCCACATCAATCACCTTCAATGTAAAAAAGGCCACGGGCCAGTCTGATCAATGCGATTCTTCAGTTGAAGCTCCCTCTTCCCAGGTGACTCAAGATTGTAGATGAAATTCTAAATGGTCTTAGTAAATAAGAAACGCAGAGCCAAATACAGAGTTAAAAACCCTTGCCACGCTCTGCCGTCCATCCCCTGAGAGAGAGACCTTTTTCTGTGTCCTGTCTTTTTATTGCCTTTCTGTTCTGCCTTCTCATTGGCTCTAAACCCAACCATATGATTTCCTCATCACTGCCTGTCTATATAGACCTCCAGGTCTCTATGGGATTAAAAATTCAGGTCACCTTGCTTTGGATGTGTCCTTGACCACAGAAATTCTGCCTGCCATGAGATCAGATTAAGGGCTTGTGCTACCACTGCCTGACTCCCACTTATGGCTTGCTGTGACTTCTGATCTCCAGGCAACTTTATTAACATACAAATAAAATCACATTTTAGTACAAATAAAATATCACATATAAGATTGTGTCAAGGGCGGGTGGTGGTGGCGCACGCCTGTAATCCCAGCACTCAGGAGGCAGAGGCAGGTGGATCTCTGTGAGTTCGAGACCAGCCTGGGCTACAGAGCTAGTCCAGGACAGGCTCCAAAGCTACAGAGAATCCCTTGACAGTAAAATCTCACTGAGACAGATATGTTTTCTTTCTTTGATATATATAGAACTATTTATATTTTCTATTTCTTTATCAGCATAATAGATGAGTTTAAAACTTTTTCCAGTTCATCTAAATGATAAAATTTTATTAATGTAAAACTTTACGTTATCAGCTTATTAATTTCAAAGTATTTTTAATGTCTATGATATCTGTAGTGATGTCTCTCTTTCTCTCGATTTTAAATTTTATTTTCGATCCATCTCTTCCACACTAAATCACCTTCAGGAAGCTTCGTGAAGCCATCCATTCTCCTGCTTGCCACACACTTCCCAGCCACTTGTACCTGCCTCCTTGGGTACCATCTGGAAGAGGGAATAGCAGACTCTCCCTCTTCCCCAGCTCCTAGGAAGTTGTCTGATGTCCTGGTTGTGTCCTCTAACACTCCCTAAGAAAGGGTCTACCTTTCCGAGGGAATCACAGTTCTTCTCCTCACTGCTTCTGAGTCTTCCCAGCTGCATCCTCACCTGACTCTAAGCATCAGCATCCAAACCATCCAGGAATCGTTACAAACTCCAAGGAATGAAGGACCTTGCTCTTGCTTCTTAAATACTTTTCAAAAGATTTCCATGGGGGCTGGAGAGACGGCGCAGGAGTGAGGAGTGCTTGCTATTCCTGCAGAGGACCTGAGTTTGGTTCCCAGCACCCATCTCAACTGCCTGTAACTCCAGCTCTAGGGGACCTGACACTCTCTTCTGGCCTCCAAAGGTACTGACTCCCTTGCACATGTCCACAAGACACACACACACACACACACACACACACACACACACACACATACACACAAATTAAAAATTAAATAAATCTTAAAATTTAGGTTCATGAACTGGTTTTTGATTCCTTTTTTAAAAAATTTTTGTTCAAAAGCCAGGATAAGGATAAGATTCCTAATTTTGCTTTCTTGTGCTGTTGCTTTGGGTCAGTGAGGCCTCTTAGTCCTTTGGAGCTCAAGTTTCCCATTTATAACCTGAAGGTAGTGAACACTGTCCTGCCCTGCCTTGCTCACAGTGTGCCAAAGGGTCAAATGGGTGCCCCAAAGCTGGGACAACGGAAGTGATGTTTAGTTTTTTGTCAACTTAACAACAAAGCCAGTTATGAGAGAACAGGAAAACTCAACTGAGAAAACGCTCAGTCAGACTGCCTACAGGCAAGTCTGTGGGGTATTTTCTTAATTAATGGTGCATGTCCCACTGGGGCCCTGCAGTCCCTGGGCAGGTAGTCCTGGGGTGCATCAGAAAACAAACTGAGAAAACCGTGGGGAGCAAGTCAGAAAGCAGTCTTCCTCCATGGCTTCTGCTTCACTTCCTGCCTCTGGGTTCTTATCCCGACTTCCCTCCATGACATATGCTGTAAAGTGATACAGCATACACGTTGCTTATGGTCATGGTCTTTATCATATCAATGGAAAGCAAACTAAGTCAGTGGAGAAAAAAACATTTATTTTTTCTATGAACCTCACTACCCACTCAGAAATTTATAAACATACATGTACAGTTTAATCAGCAATAATTACAGTAATTATTCAGGTGCCTCGTTAATGCAGTAGGTAGCTTACTAATCTCATAATTACAGTGGTTGTTGCCATTTGAATGTAAATGTCCCCTACAGACTCATATGTCTGAACGCTTGGTCCCTGTTGGGGCTGCTGCCTTGGGATGTTGTGGACATCCCACAGTTTGTGATGCCTTGGGACACAGCACTTAGCTGACAGCCATAGGCATCTGTCTGTCTGTCTGTCTGCCTATCTCTCTGTGCATCTTTTTTTTAAAAAAGATTTATTTATTATGTATACAGTGTTCTGTTTGCATATATCCCTGCAGGCCAGCAGAGGGCGCCAGATCTCATTACAGATGGTTGTGAGCCACCATATGGGTGCTGGGAATTGAACTCAGGACCTCTGGAAGAACATTCAGTGTTCTTAACCTCTGAGCCATCTCTCCAGTCCCCTCTCTGTGCATCTTATAGAGACAGAGATCTCTTTGGACCTCACTGGGCTAAAATCAAAGTGTGGGTGGTGCTCTATTCCTGTTAGAAGCTGTAGGGAAGAATGGTTCCTTGCCTTGTTGATTTTCTAGAAACTTCATACACCCATTGTCTCATGACTCCTCCTCCATCTACAAAGCCAGCTGTGCAGCATCTTCAGCTGTCTGTCTGTCTGTCTGTCTGTCGTAACTTTCTCTTCTATCAAAAAGACCTATGACTACTCTGGGTCCACCCAGGTGATCCAGGATGCTCCCCACGTCTCAGGGTCCTTAGTCCCTCTCCCTGCCCTTCCTCCCATAGCCTTCATCCCTTTCCATGTTCATAGGTTCTGGGGATTAGGTTATGAGCCTCTTTGGAGGTGGTGATGACTTTATTCTGCCTATCATACTGGGAGGCTTCCTAAAGGTTTTAAATTCATTTCCCACATTTCCTTTTTCTTGGTGGGGGTAGTTTTGAGATAGAGTTTCTCTGTGTAGCCCTTTCTGTCCTGGAATTTGCTCTATAGACCAGGTTGGCTTCGAACTCACAGAGATCTGCCTGCCTCTGCCTCCTGAGTACTGGCACTAAAGGTGTGTGCTACCACTCACTACACCCAGCTTTTAAAAGTGTAACAGCACTCCTGCCCTGCCTTCTACATGCCACCAGCAGGTGGGGAGGAGAGGCGAGGGGCCCACCACCACTCACCATGTTCTTCACCTGGTGTGGCTTAGTCCCTGGCCTGAAGGGAGCAGAGGAGCACCACACTGATCCATTGCCATATTTCCTATTACGAGATCTTCTTTCAGAATAGTTTGGAATCCACAAGAAATTGTGGAAATAGTATAGAAGCATACCATACAGTACAGAAACCCAGCTTTCCCAAGTGCTCTGAAGGGCAGGTCTAGCGCTATGACATACCACATGTGGATTGAGTGGTCATCTCCACACCATCCGATAAAGACCCTTTAAACCCTAATCTTAGTGAGCAGAGTGGCAGGAGAAGGCCCTTGGAGGCCTCGTAGTGGGGAGGATGGCTCAGAGCCAGGGAGTGGTCTAGGGTGAGGACCCAGGGGGCATACAGGGAGGGCCAAGGCGTTTGGAGGTTCTGACACTCTGGGAAGTGGTCTTGTCCACAGGTGTCCTGGTGAAGGTCACCTTGGCAGAGTTCTTCCCAGTGTACCTGAGCATGTAGGCAACAGGGACAAGCAAGGACCTTAACTCTCCCAGATTAATCCTGCTAAGTCGAAGCAATATTGATATGCTATTATTTTCCATCTTTATCCTTCCCCCGGCGAGGAATGAATGACTCCCCCCAGGCCATTCATAATTGAAAAATGCTTTTAAGGCCTTTACGAGTTGGATACTAAATTTCTCAAGGTGCCTGCTTTATTGGGTCTCCAGTCACCGATGATACATTTGCTCCCTAATGTTCGTTAAGGAAAGGGGCTGCAGTGGGGTGATGGATGGGGCGATCAGAGTCAGTGCTCATTAGTCATCCAGTGGCTGCCCCATTGGGGATCAGCTCTCCTTAATACAGAGCAAGGCCTCTGGGCTCTCATTTGCCTTAGATGGTGGCTTAGCAGTCATTGATATTCTCACGAGATTTTTTTTTTTTTTTTGCTTATGTATGTGCATGTGAGATATATGGGTATGTATATGCATGATTGCTTGTATGTAGGTGCACATGTGTGCAAACACATGTGGAAGCCATGACATTATCAACATTTTTTGTTGATTACTCAACAACTTATACATATTGAGAGAGGATCTCTCAGTTTGAACTCAGAGCTTGCTGATTGGCCTGGCTAGCTAGCTGGCTCAGGGCATCAGGCGTCTCTGCCTTCACAGATGAGGATAATAAGCCTGGAATTTACTACAAGGGCTCAGGGGGTCTAAACTCACACCTGTGTGTCAAGCACTTTCCCCACTGAGCCTTCTTCATTGGCTTTTGTCAAATTTGTACTCTGCCAATGTGTGCCAGGCTCAGGCTGGACACAGAAATGGGTCAGAGGCACACAGTGCCATTGAAGAGTTCCCGGGCACACTGTGGAGTGGCCTCAGTGAATGCCGAGCCTGTGCCTGGTGGAGGGAGATGGAGGGGGGCAGTTATTGTGCCGGTTGTCAGGAAGGCTTCCTTTGAAAGAGGAGTCTTACCGGTGTGAGGTGACCTGGAGTGAACAAAACACCATGGTAGGTGTTCCTGTGAGGGATCAAGGACAAAAGCTGGGAAGCACAACCTGCCCAGAGCAAAGGGATTTCTCCATTTGATCTTCTAGATGACGCCCCCTGGTGGTTTCCAAGGTGACCAGAGCTGCAAGCCCGTCAACCTGACGTTCATTATCTCAGGAATGGTACACCATAAGACAGGGAGGGTCCTCAGTAAATAGTCCGCTAAGCCTGTGGGGTTCTGGTGGGCAACTGAGGACCAGAAAGAGGAAGGGCCAGGCTTAAGGCTGTAGAGCTGGGGTGAGTCCCGGGCTGGGGTCCGCACAGCACAGCTGGGACTCATCTTTGGTTTTGACCTTGGGTCTTAGTTTATCACAATATGAAAATTTGCATTCAAGACATGAAATTTGAAGTCCCACCGAGGTTATGAATCCTGGAGAGAGAAGTTCTTCATCGGGTCACAGATGGCAGCTAATGACACAGGTGGATGTCGGGAAGGTGAAGAGCAAGTGAAGCCATGCAGAGATGGATAAGCAGTTTCCAAGCATCACCCACTGATTGCCTCTCTCTGTGCCTTCTCTGACTGGGGAGTGGCACACCATGTCACTCTGGGTTTGCGCCTGTGGAAGTAGGACTCTGGGGGAGTGACTTGCTTAAGGTTACAATGAGGGACCCAGAGTCTGAACCAATATTTTTTGTTTTGTTTTGTTTTAAATGTCAAAGCTGATATCCCTCTCATTCTTCCAGGAAGCCTTATGCGAGCCTTGGAGAGAAGTCAGTCCATGGTTTAAGAGAGCTGTTATGCCCTTTATTGGGTCCATGTAGTCTCTGGGCTGTGACTCTCTTCAGGGACCCTGGTCACCATCTACAAGGTGCTAAAACCTGTGTCAGGTCATAAAGTGACTAGACAGCCTTGGTCCCTTGTTCTGCCCAGAGGAGACCATTGTTTCTGTCTCTGTTCAAAGACCTGGGGTCAGGGTGTGGCTAGGAAAAAGGCCACAAAAATGGGCCAAAGAGGGTAGGGTCAGTGTCTCTCCTCTGTCCCTGCAGGGGCTTCCTATGGCAGGTCTCTCTTCAGGGCCTGAAGAGGACCAAGAGGCTTTGGAGTGCCTGCAGGTCAGGACAGCCCTGTCTGACCCCTGCAGCTGGCTGCCAGCCTCTTCCTTGGGCCAGGGCTTTGGGATTCTAGACCTTCTAAAGAGTGCTGCCACCCCCAAGTCCCACACCATCGCCATGTGCCTGCAGCCTTTCTTCCTTAGCCTGGTTGTCAGCGTTGAGTGGCACGGCCCCCAGGCAGTGGCAGGGTCCAGCTCTACCTTCCTGGCTGGCGGCCTTTAGTCATGGACCTCATGCCTGGGGTTCACTGGGCCTTTGACTTCGTTTGAAAGCTAGGCTGGAATTTTTTTTTTTTTTTTTTTTTTAGACAGGGTTTGGAACCTGTCCTGAAACTCACTCTGTAGCCCAGCCTGGCTTTGAACTCACAGAAATCCACCTGCCTCTGCCTCCTGAGTGCTGGGCTTAAAGGTGTGCACCACCACCACCCGGCCTGGCTAGAATAATTTCGTTGGTTATTTGTTGGTGCCCCAACTGGAGTGACAAGCATTTGTTTAAATTTCCCTGGGCAAATGTCACACAACACAGATGGGGACCAACCAAACTACAGATGAGTTGGGAAAGAGTAGTTGCATGGTTGCTTGGTGAGACACACAACCCATGCCGTGCAGCATCCATGGAGGCAATTTTAAGGTGGGTACCATGTATCTCCTTACTGTAGTTCCATATGGGCCTGGAGGTAAGACATACAACTGAGGATGAGCTGTCTAAAGATGGATCATCTTTAGTGAGAGTTCTAGGGTGGCATGGGGTGAACTGTCTCCCTTGAGAATGGGGTCCTCCACATGAATATGAGGACATTCCCTCAACAGCTGATGGACTAGAGAGTGTTCTGGGATATTTGTACACTGTGTGAAGACAGAGTGTTGTGACTGGTTTAATAAAGAGCTGAATGGCCAACAGCTAGGCAGGAGAGAGAGGCGGGACTTGCCAGCAGAGAGAGAGGAAATAGGAGATGCCATCAAAAGCAGACCAAGTCAGACACACAAAATGGGAGATAGGTAAAAGCCACACGGTAGAAAATAGATTAATACAAGTATGGGTTAATTTAAGTTATAAGAACTAATGAGGCCAGGCGGTGGTGGCACGTGCCTTTAATCCCAGCACTCGGGAGGAAGAGCCAGGCGGATCTCTGTGAGTTCAAGGCCAGCCTGGTCTCCAAAGCGAGTTCCAGGAAAGGCACAAAGCTACACAGAGAAACCCTGTCTCGAAAAACCAAAAAAACCCCAAAACCCAAAAAACAAAAACAAAACAAAACAACAACAAAACAAACAAACAAAGAAACCCAACCAAACAAAAACAAAAAACAAAAAACAACAACAACAACAACAAAAGGGTTGGGGATTTAGCTCAGTGGTAGAGCACTTGCCTAGCAAGCACAAGGCCCTGGGTTTGGTCCTCAGCTCTAAGAAAAAAACAAAACAATACAAAACAAAAAAACCTAATGGGACAAGCCTAAGCTAAGACTGAGCTTTCATAATTAATAATAAGTCTTTGTGTCATTATTTGGGCCTGGCAGCCCAAAGAAAAGTCTGATTACATATGGTGCCTAACACAAAGCATGTAAATCCACATAGGGTCTGAGAACGCTGGGAAAAAAAAGTTCTGAGGCTTGATGCTTGCAGCCTACAGAGGTGTGGCCCTGCTACCAAACACTTGAATGGGCTTTATGAGCAGCAGCAGGCTACTTAGTGCAGGAAACTAGGTAGAAGCCGATAACTGGCTCCAGGCGGGGTCTGCAGGTGTGAGACTCTGCTCTCTGGACTCAAAGGGGGTGGAGCCAGCAGCCAGGCCATGTGCTAATTAGAACCATGTGGCAGAGGGTCTAGCTGCTGCTTATCAGTTTAAGGTTTGGCTCACATGGACAGAGAAGACTGCAGACTTGTAATAAAGGTCCAGACCAAAAAACCCAAATGTGCATAGATACTGAAGAAAGAAAAAAATGGATATAGACAGTCATAGAAAAATAAAGTTTAAAAATAATAAAGTCTTTAAAAAGTTAAAAAATAAGTTATGTAAAGATGGGAAATACACAGGGAGACTGGATCCTGTATGGTGCTTTGTTGACTTTGAATTTTTAAGTGCTAATGTGCAAAAATCAATAGGTGCTGAGAGACATTGGATTATGAAAACTGATTAATTAAACCAGCCCATGTACTTTTAAGAATGTTTTAATTTCAAAATGGAAGCCAGAAAGTATGTTGTGTTGGAGAAGAGGTTTTGTTTCCACAGGAAACAAAAAGTTATGATTCTCTTCAAAATTAATCAGATTTGATTGGGGGAGACCTGAAAATCTTGGCTACAGACATGAAGAAAGAAACCAAGACTACAGGACAGGTGACATAGATGCTGATCCTTCTACTATTGGAACAGCTCTGAGACTAGATGAGACATGATAAATCCTGTTGGCTACAGAGTCCTCATGACTTATTATTACATGCCTTCCTTTTGTATGAATGGATAGAGATTTATATTACAGTTTGGTTATACAGTCCAAACAGACTTATAAAGTTGACAGATGCCTTTTCCATGCTCAAACATAAAACAACAAAATAATCTTTAGCTGACTTATACACACTGCACATTCCATACTTGTGTTAGTACAGAGATATATGTTGCTTTTAAAAGTTTGTCTGTTTTCAGAAAAGGACCAGACACCAATAAAGACAAGTAACCCAGGTGATCCAGCTGCTCAGAATGCCTCTGTTACAGTTCCCTCAAAATTCTGTATCCAGAACAACTTCAAAGCTGCTAGCTGAGATAGTCCAGCCTCACTGACTACTAAAGCCAGGACTTCAGACCAGCCCTGCGATTTCCCATTGCACAGAGACTGGACAACAAATGGTGCAGCCAGCCCTCCCAGGATTGACCAATATCCCAATTTTCTTAGGGTCCTCTAAAGATGTCATCATCCCCAGACAACAGGAAACAGTCTAGAGAACATGACACTCACATTCTCAAGAGGTGAGGTGGGTTTTTTGGGTCATTTGGTGGATTATGAATATTTGTCATCATTTAGAGTTACAAATTGTAGTTTTTTTTTTTTAACTCTTTGCTCTTTGGGGGCCCACCACTCTACTCCCAGTAAGCATATGAAGATTTATTCTTACTTATGAATGTTCAGCCTTAGCTTGGCTTATTTCTAGCCAGCTTTTCTTAACTTAAATTATCCCATCTATCTTTTGCCTTTGGGCTTTTGCCTTTCTCTATTCTCTATTCCTTTCTTTCCTTCTTACTCTGTGCCTGGGTGGGTGGGTGGCTGGGTGGGGTAGGTGGCTGGGTGGCTGGCCCCTGGCATGCTCCTCTCCTTCTCCTTTTCTTGTTCCTCCCTCTTCCCTATTCTTTCTAGCCTAGATTTCTCCTCCTATCTATTCTCCCTGCCTGACAGTCCTGCCTATTTCTCTCTCCTGCCTCGCTATTGGCTGTTTGGCTCTTTATTAGACCATCAGGTGTTTTAGATAGGCATAGTAACACAGCTTCACAGAGTCAAACAATCCAACATAAAAGAATGCAACACATCTTTCCATCATTAAACAGATATTCCACAGCATAAACAGATGCAACACATCTTACACTAATATTCTACAACATTCCCCCCTTTTTGTCTAAATAAAAATTAAAGATTTTAACTTTAACATAGTAAAACTATATACAACAAAAAATAGTCATCAAGTAGGAATTACATTTACAACATTCAGTCTATTTGTATTCAGCAAATTCAGAGAAAATGCTCCATTATCTATCTTATCTTAGTGATTCTAAAGTTTTATACCTAATCTATTTTCTATCCTAACTAAGGAAACCTATAACTAACTATTTAGTCTTTAACTCCATCAAAGAGGATGCAATATTACCTAACAACAGAGACATCTGGCTGCCTGGATAGTCACCCAAAGTTTCTCTGCAACACTGGAATATCCATCTTTGGCCTACAGGCCTAGAATATCTGGAAGACTTTTCAGTGAAGTAGGAAATTTGAAGGACTTTCTTGCCTTGTTTTGGCAAAGTTCATCATTCACTTCCCTCTGTGTCCTGCAGGATATCTGGCAGACTCTTCTGTGAAGCAGGACTCTCAAAGGACTGTTCTGCCTTGTCTTGGCAAAGTTCAACAGTCTTTTTCCTGTGTTCCACTTGTCCAGTCTGTACAGCATACTTTCAGCAGTCAAGGCAAAAACAGTTCCTTGTCCAAATGACTAGCCTTGCCACATTGAAAGTGAACTCCATATGGAATTTCTTTGATGTCCATTACCTTCCAGGGGCAGACGTGTCTCCTTGTCATGAAAAACCTTAGGTTATTAAACATCTTAAATGCCATGTTATGTAGGTCTTTGAAGTGTTTGAAAATCATTCATCTGTCTAAAATATACCTTTTTAGCATTGAAAGCATACCTAATGTGACTACAGATTTGATTATTACAGATTAACTACTAACCTCATTTCTTAATTATTCATTGCCTTTTTAAATGAGCTGCATAGACACAATACCCCAAACAAGAGTAGAAACATATATACAGTATACATACATATATACATATATACAAAAATAACTTTAAATTTGTATCAATATACCAAAATCCATGCAAATGCAAAATATCTAGATTAATAGTTGTCTTTTTTCCTATATTCCTATATTTCCCTAAATGATAACAAACACTCATAACCCACAAAGTAACTAACAACTACCCACCCATTTTTTGAAAATGTGGGCATCATGTTCTCGAGACTGCTTCCTGTCGTCTGTGGGTGAAAGCATCTTTAGGGGTCCCTGAGAAAATTGAGATAATGGCCAAGTCTTGGGAAGACCAGCAGTAACCTTTGCTGATAGATATCACCTGTCAAGTTTCATGATCAAACCTGATCCATATCAACCCTGAAGGAATTCACAGTCTCTCATTTCCTGTGGAAATAAAAGCAAAACCTCTCTCCCAAGTAATGCATTATTTTTAGTTCAATTTTAAAATTAAGGCATTCTTAAAATGTCTAGGCTGGCTTATTTCAGCAAGTCCCTCTTTTAACCCAATGTCTCTCAGTAGCTGTCTTTGCTGATCAGCAATCAAAAAGTTCAAGGTCAATACAGCAACACACAGAATCCAGATTCCCTGTGTATTTCCCATTTCTACAAGGATTATTCTCTTTTTTTTTAAATATGACTTTACTTCTCTCTTTAAAGACTTTACAATTTTAAAACTATTTTGGTTTTTTGAGGCAGGTTTTCTCCATGTAGTTTTGGAGCCTGTCCTGGATCTTGCTCTGTAGACCAGGCTGGCCTCAAACTCACAGAGATCCGCTTGGCTCTGCCTCCCAAGTGCTGGGATTAAAGGCATGCACCACCGCCACTTGGCTAAAACTATTTCTTTCTTTCTATGACTGTCTATACCTTTTCTCTTTTTTTCTTAAGCCTACGCACAGTTTTAAAAACACTGGAACCTGTTTAGAGGTTTTTCCCATCTGTTTCTGTCTTTATTGAGTATCTCTAAATCATTTTTGTCTGCCTGAGCAAAAAAACTGCTAAGCAGCACTGCTAAGACCTATTTGAGGCTGGCAGCCCAAAGGAAAGTCCAATTACAATAGAGTACGTTGTGTAGGCAGAGTTTTCTTGTCCTGCAGCTGTTTTAAATAATCTCTCAGAGACTTAATACTAATTACAAATGCTTGGCCAATAGCTCAGGCTCATTACTAGCTAACTCTTACATTTAAATTAACCCATATTTCTTACCTATGTTTTGCTATGTGGCTCAATGCTTGTTACCTCATTTTCTATATGCTCTGCTTTCTTGGCAGCTGGCTGGCATCTTCTCTGACTCTGCCCTTATTCAGCCCGTCATTCTCAGTTTGGCTTTCCCAACTAACTTTGTCCTGTTCAGCTATTGGCTAGTCATCTTGTTTATTAAACAATCATAGCAACTGTTCACACAGTGTACAGAAGGATTATTCCACAGCATTTCCCCCTTTTGTCTTATTAAAAAGGAAGGATTTAACTTTAACATAGTAAAATTATATACAACAAAAAAGTTATCAAGTAAGAATTATAGTTACAATATCCAGTCTAAATAGATATTTAGCAATATTTGGCAAAATTAGAGAAAATACTCTATTATCTATCTTATCTTGGTGAGTCTAAAGTTTTATACCTAATTTGCTTTCTATCATAACTAAGGAAAACTATAAGTTTAACTATTTAGACCTTAACTTCATCAAAGACTCCAGAAGGGTGAAATGTTACCTAATAACAGGGACATCATGCTGCCTGGACAGTCACCCAAAGTTCCTTCCATCCTAGTATATCTGATAGACTTTTTTGAAAACCTGGGAATTTTGAAGGACTGTCCTATCTTGTCTTGGCAAATTTGGCAGTCACTTTCCTTCATGTCCCGCTGGTCCAGTTTGACAGTAACTGTCAGTAATTGAGGCAAGGGCAGTTTCTTTGCCCAAATGGCTACCTTTTGCCATAAAGAAAGAAAACTCCATATGGGGTTTCTTTAATGCCCATTATCTTCTCTGAAGCAGATTGGTGCTGCCAGGAGCAGACATGTCTCACTGTCATGAAAAGCCTAGGTTATTAAACATATTAAATGTCGTATTCTATAGGTCTTTGAAGTGTTTGAAGACCATCTATCTGTCTAAATATATCTGTTTATGACCTTGAAAACATATCTAACATGACTATAAATTTGACTATTATAGATGACTATCTGTATTTCTTAATTATACATTACATTTCAAATGAGCTGTATAAGCACAATACCCAAAACAAGAATAGAAATATACATGCAGTATAACAAAATTAGCTTTAAACTTGTATCAATAAGCAAAAATCTATACCAATATAAAATATTTAAGATTAATAATTGGTTTTTGGATTAAAATAGATTCAACAATCTAACCTTCTATTCTATCATTTCTATATCTCCCCTTTTCTGTTTAGAATGAAATCTCTTAATCTAATCTCATTTGTTTAGCTTTTTTCCCTGACCATTACCAATAATAACTTGTAACCAATCCCCCTTAAATGATAATAAACATCTATAACCCATCTTTTGGGAATGTGGGCATTGTTTTCTCTAGACTACTTCCTGCTGACTTTGCTAATCTTGGGGAACCCTGAGAAAATTCAGGATTATGGTCAAGTCTTGTCTGAAGTTGTCTCCCCCCTTCACACCCCCAGAAACAGGGTTTCTCTGTGTAGCTTTTGGAGCCTGTCCTGGAACTCACTTTGTAGACCAGGCTAGCCTTGAACTCACAGAGATTCACCTGCCTCTGCCTTCTGAGTGCTGGGATTAAAGGCTTGGCCACCACCACCCAGCCTGACTGGAGTGTTCTATGAGGCTGGATCAGCTCAGCCAGCAGCCTTGAAGTTGTTCTGCATGCAGAACTCTGAGGAGACTGTAGCAGAGGCATTTTGAAATGCTAGATCACCCGGGCCATCCAATTTCCTTGGTGTCTGGTCTCCTTGCTCTGAAACTACTTTTAAAGGTAACATACATTTCTGCATTAATACAAGTACATTGTGCATTGTACACAGTCAGCCAAAGATGATGTTTTTGTTATGTGTTTGAGCAGGTAAAATATGCATCATATGTCTTGTAGTTCCTTCAGGTTTATTTCTTTATGTCTATAGTCAGAATTTTCAGGGGATCTTCCTCAATAGAACCTGATCATCTTTAACCTGGAATAAATCCACAGGCTCTCATTTCCTGTGGAAATAAAGGCATAACCTCTCCCACAGTGTAACATTCCTTTTGACTTAAATTTTGAAGTCACTGACTGCTCTTCCAGAGGTCCTGAGTTCAATTCCCAGCACCCACATGGTGGCTCACAACCATTTATAGTGAGATATGGTGCCCTCTTCTGGCCTGCAGGCATACATGCAAGCAGAACAATGTATTCATAATAAATAAATAAATAAATAAATAAATAAATAAATAAATAAATAATCTTTTTAAAAATTTTGAAGTCAAGGTATTTTTAAAATATATAGGTTGGTTTAATCTATAAGTTTTCATAATTCACTGTCTCTTAACAGCCAAAAAATTTAAAGACAACATAATAATATACAGTATGCAGACTCTTTGTGTGTATTTTCCACTTTTATGTGGCTTGTTATATTTTTTATTATTCTATTTCTTTTTTAAGGACTTTATTTTATTTTTAAAATGTATTTTTAATCTAAAACTGTATGTATTCTTTTTCTTCTCTCTCCCAAGCCTATGTGTGGTGATATATTGTTTGTCATCTAGGAAATAAAGCTTGCCTGAAGATCAGAGGACAGAGCTAGCCGCAGAGTTAGCCATAGAGATCAGGCAGTGGTGGCACACACCTTTAATCTTAGAGCTTGAGAGGCAGAGGCAGAGATCTGTCTGGATCTCTGTGAGTTCAAGGTCACCCTAGACTATATGAGATTAATCCAGTCTAAGAGAGAAACAGAGCCAGGCAGTGGTGGCACACACCTTTAATCCCAGCACTTGGGATCTCATGCCTTTGCTACCAATATTTGGTAAGCACACACACCATTAATCCCAGCACTAGGAAGGTTGAGACAGGAAGTGATATGGCTGGGTGGAGAAAGCCATATAAGGCACAAGAGAAGACAGGAACTGAGGCCCTTTCAGCTGAGGACTCAGAGGCTTTCAGTCTGAGGATTTGTGGAGACAGAATCTCGCTTCCCTTGTCACCTGAGGATTTGGTAGTAATGAGAAGTTTCTCTAGTGACTTGTTCCTTTGTCTCTCTGATCTTTCAGCATTTACCCCAATATCTGACTCTGGGTTTTTATTATAAGACCATATAGGACTTATGCAATACCTATTCATATTTTTAAACACAATGTGACCCATTTAGAGGCTCTTTTCATCTGAATCTGTCCTTACTGTGCATCTGTAACCGTTTCTGTCTGAATGAGTAAAAAAACTGCTGTGTAACTTAGATCATGGCGTGCTGGCACTGGCTTCTCCCTTCAGTTCCCTAAGAGTCTGGTTTCATGGCAGAGGTAGTTTACCACCAGCTCTGGGAGCCATGTTTAATGCCTCAGCTCTGAGAAGTCTCTGGGTCTATGCTACCATTGAGTAGTGTGCCACCTACTGCTCATAAATACCTTATAAGAGTTTGGCAGCATGGTCTCTTAAAAGAGCTGCTGGTCTTTGTTGATAGCACTTGATAATTGTCTTTTCTCCAGTGGGCTCTGTTTGTGAGAGGCGAACAGAGCCCACTGGAGAAAAGACAGTTAGCAGGAACCTGCATTTGACTCTATTTTTTGTGTGTTTAAAATCCTTTCTTAAGCTCTCTTGGTTTTATGTGGATGTAGTTGTGCTATGTTGGAACACCAAGGTGTAGGTGGAGTTTTCCTGTCCCTCAGCCACTCTCTAATAATCACTCAGAGGCTTAATATTAATTACAAATGCTTGGCCAGTAGCTCAGGCTTATTACTAGCTAACTCTTACACTTAAATTAACCCATATTTCTTATCTATGTTTGCCATGTGGTTCATGGCTTGTTACCTCATTTTTTACAGGTCCTACTTTCTTGGTGGCTGGCTGATACCTTCTCTGACTCCACCCTCCTTTAGCCCATCATTATTAGTTTGGCTTTCCTGACTAACTTTATCCTGTTCAGCTATTGGCCAGTCAATTAAACAGTCATAGAGACATATATTCACACAGTGTACAGAAGGATTATTCCACAGCAACACTGAAATATCTGAAAGTGGCACTTATGGACAGATTGCAAAGAGGCTGGGTGGAGTCTCACGGCCTTTGCTGTGAGTGATGAGTTGTGCAACTGAGCCTGAGCTCTCTGCCATGTGTAAGGGAGAAAGTATGATAGAAAAAAGACATGTGGATGTCCTGCTCATCTGTTGTATTATATTTTGTTTGTGTTCTGACAAATAAAGCTTGTCTGAAGATCAGAGGGTGGAGCTATCCACTAGTAAACCATAGAGGCCAGGCAGTGTAGCAAACTTCTTTAATCCAAGCACTTGGGAGGAGGAAGCAGGAAGATCAGGCCACCCTGGGCTACATGAGATTAAATCAGTCTAAAAGAGAAACCAGTAGGTGGTGGTGCATGCCTTTGATCCCAGCACTAGGGAGGTGGAGACAGGAATATAAGGTGGGTGGAGACAGGATCTTGGCCCCCCATTCAGTGTGAGGATTTGTAGAGACAGGATCACCACCATTCAGTCTGAGGATTCATACAGGTAAGAAGTCTCTTGTGGCTGGCTGCTCTGCTTCTCTGATCTTTTGAGTTATTACTTCGATATCTGACTCAGGATTTTTATTGTTAAGACTAATTAGATTCACGCTTCAGCATATCAGTCTCTGATTTGGTGGGAAATGTGGAAAAACTGGAAGGAAGGTGTTGGCTGCCATTTCTTAGAGCTGGTGTAAGGAAAAGAAGGTACAAATTAGATCTGTGTTAAAGACCTTCCTGGGAACCCAAAATGAGGAACAGTGAGGAGGAAGAGGGTAAAGGAGACAAAAGACATCTCTCAGATCCATCCTGCCTTTAATCCAAGGAAGGGAAAGTTCATGATACAACACAAGAACAGAAGCTTCACAAATGGCTCAGTGCAGGAAGCACTGTTAGCTGTGCTCACTTTCTGGACCACTTGGATTGGGGAAAACTTTTCTTTATTTATTATCTTTTGAGAATGCCTCTCACTATGTAGTCCTGGCTGTCCTGGAACTTACTCTGTAGACCAGGCTGCCCTTGAACTCACAAGAGATCTTCCTGCCTCTGCCTCCTAAATGCTTTGCCTAAGGCATCCGCCAGCACACCTAGCTGAATTCTTCCTTCTTTGAACATCACACTAACTGGTGAATTCCAAGACGAACTGGAATGTTCTCAGAGCTGAAGGCCTTTGAAGATCCTTCTCACACCCAGCACACAGGCTTCATTATATATAATGCTAATCATTGATGCCTTTTCACTGATTTGAAAAAGTACCTGAAAGAATAGTTGAAAAAAAAAAAAAACTACAGAGTTTAACATAAGTACACTTCATAGGTGAGAAAAGGCATACTCAGAAGCCATAAGGTTATCAAAAATAATACATCGTTGCTTAGGGATGGGGTATCTCTGTGAGCTGTTACCTAGGAAGGTCCTTGGCCCACCAATAATAAAGGATATTGCCACTGCTGTTCATTATAAACCAGAATTAGATGGCTAAGTCCATGTGCTGAAGACATTGCATGCTTTGGTTAGAGAACATGAAAAAATCAAGCTGGAATTAAGCCTGAAGCTTCCTCTCTATTGGCTGACTGTCATTGTTCCAGGAGGTGCTACAGGCTGCTGGGACAGAACTGTTACCAACATGTTATAGACCTTGCCTGTCACACTACCAACATGGCAGGCAAGATGTGTCTGCTGGTATGATAGCAGCATGGCTGTTATGGGTGCAACCAACTGCCAAATAGATTTGAGGTCCACTCTACAAACAGGAACTCACATTTGGTACTGTAAGCCAGGATGAAAACCTATTGCTGAGGAGGTCATAGGCTCCAGTGAAGAGGTCATTGCTACTGTTAAGCAGATGAGATGTGCCTGTCAAATGGCCCTATAATCACTTGTGGTTTTACCAGAGGAACAGAACTGATAGAATGAATCTCTGTCTCCCTGTCTGTCTGTCTGTCTGTCTGCCTGCCTGCCTGTCTGTCTTTGTCTTTGTCTCTCTGTCTCTCTGGCTGTGGCTGTGGCTGTGGCTGTGGCTGTCTGTCTGTCTGTCTGTCTCTCTCTTTCTCTCTCTCTCGTGTGTGTGTGTGTGTGTGTGTGTGTGTGTGTGTGTGTGTGTATTTGTGTGTGTGTGTGTGTGTGTGTGTGTGTGTGTGTGTGTGTGTGTGTGTGTGATTTATTAGAATGGCTTAGAGGTGGTTTAAAGAAGGAATAATTCAGGTACGTGGTTTTAACAATAGATTGTTAGTGCTTGTTAGTACACTTGGCTGGTCACTGAGGGTAACTTCTTTCTTCAGAGTGGGCAGTGGTTACTGTGGAGAGTCATAACCAATCAAGCTGGTAAGAATAAATGATTGTCATTGTGGCCCAGCCATAAATGGAAGAAAATAATTACTCATCTATATCCCCTCCCCTCTCCCTCCAAGGTCCAGGGAACAGCACAGAAATAGGGCAAGAAAGAATTTAGGAGCCAGAGGAAGAGGCAGAGTGGTGGTGGTGGCAGTGTGTGTGGCAATGTGTGTGTGTGTGTGTGTGTGTGTGTGTGTGTGTGTGTGTGTCTATTTTTCCCTTCTCTCCCTTCACATGATTTAGGAAACTCATAAATAGAGTAAGACCTACGAGGCCTGTCCTCAGGCTTATAGACTAGTGATTCATTGGTGGAGCTACTTCAAGTGGTACCAGAAGATTTAGGAATGGAGTTTTGTGAGTTCTTACCTGTGAAAAAGTGGGCTTTTCAGTGATATGGCACCTCTAGTCATCCATGTTTTTGTAAGGAATGGCTCGTTTCTGCTTCTGTAGGTAACCCCAGCAAACTAATTTGTTCACTGTGTTAGGGTTCTCCAGAGGAACAGAACTGATAGAATAAATCTCTCTCTCTCTCTCTCTCTCTCTCTCTCTCTCTCTCTCTCTCTCTCTCTCTCATTTATTAGAATGGCTTAGAGGTGGTGGTTTAGCTAGTCCAACAATGGCTATCTACCAACAGAAGGCCTAAGAATCTAATAGTTGTTCAGTCCACAAGGCTGGACATCTCATCTGGTCTTCAGTATATGCCAGACTCCTGAAGAAGACTCTAATGCCAGTGAAGAAATGGACTTGTTAGCACTAGGGAGAGCAAGCAGACAAAGAGAGCAAGCTTCTTTCTTCCATGTCCTTTCTATAGGCTGCCAGCAGAAGGTGTGGTCCGGATCAAAGGTGGGTCTTCCCAATTTGAAAGCTCTGGATTAAAAGTGTCTTCCACTTTTAATCTCGAAGGCCAGATTAGAAGTGGGTCTTCATACTTCAAATGATTTAATTAAGAAAAAAATCCTTCACAGGTGTGCCCAGCCATTTGCATTTTAGTTCATTCCAGATGTAGTCAAGTTGACAACCAAGAATATCGGTCACATTCACCAAGGCGAGGCTTGGGTGGAGCTGTCCCTGTCTTTGGTCTGCTGTCAGTGTCCTGTCGGTGTGAGTTCGTTCCTGTCTCCTCAAAAAGCCTCACACAGCACAAGACTTTGCCTCCGTGGGGAAGAACAAACTGGCTGAGGCCCCTGCTTTGCCACTTGACTGAGTAAACTCAACATTTCCAGTCCTGGTCTCATCTGTGAACTGGGACCAATATGGCCTTTCTCCCAGGTGCAAGGGTGGGGGACAAGGAGTGCATGAAGGGTCTTGGTGTGCAACCCCTGGGGTCAGGCAGGTGGGTGAGGCAGCAGGATTCAGGGTGTCCTGAACTCTTCCCATGGAGGAACTCTGAACTGGCCTGGGCAATGTCAACCCTGGCCTCGGGATCTTCAGCCCTACCTTTTGTCTGAAGCAGCAGCTTTTGGTCTAAGTTTCTCCATCTGAGATACAAGCAGATTCATTTCTCATGAAAGTGTGTGAGAGGCCAGGAAACACTGATCCGTGGGGCACACGTGGGTGTGCAATGAGCTAGGTCTGTGCCTCTGCTCGGGAAGTCACCTGTCTGCAGACTCAACAGTGAAGAAACTTGGCCCATCTGGAAACTGCTAGATTAGTTACTTTTCTCCTTGTTATAACAAAATGCCTGACAGAAGCTATTTAAGAAAGGAGGGTTTATTTGGGTTCACAGTCTGCAAATATAGTCTATCGTGTGGGGGAAGGTGTGGCAGCTAGAGTCTGAGGCAGCCCCAGACATTGCACCCCCAGTCAAGAGCAGGAACTAGAAACGAAGGCAGTTGGTTTACTTGGCCCTTTTTGTTCAGTCCAAGACTCCAGCCCATGGAATGGTCCACTCACAGTTAAGGTGGCCTTTGGACCTCAATTAACTTCATCTAAATACTCCCTCAGGGAGATATCATGGGGATAGAGAGAAACCCAGTGCTAGGGAAGTTGCCAGGAATCCCCAAGCATGACCCCAGCCTGGGCTACTACAAGTAGTAGAGAGGGTACCTGAACTGACTCACCCCAGTGATCAGACCAGTGACTACCCTAACTGTCATCACAGAGCTTCCTTCCAATGATTGACGGAAGCAGATGTGGAGATCCATAGCCAAACATCAGGTAGAGCGCCAGGAGTCCAGTCAAAGAGAGAGAAGAGGGTTTCTATGAACAAGTCCATCAGGATCATGATGAGGAAACCTACAGAGATGACTAAACCAAACTAATGGGAATTCATGAAAGCTGGATCAATGGCTGTGAAGCCTGCATAGGACTGGACTAGGCCCTCTGCATAGCAAGACAATTGTGTAGTTTGATCTGCTTGGGGGGGGGGGGGCTAGTGGTAGGATCAAAATCCATCCCTCTTGCATGAGTGGGCTTTTTGGAGCCTACTACCTATGACAGGACACCTTGTGCAGCCTTGAGGCAGGGGAAGGGCTTGGACTTGCCTATACTGGATGTGTCTCCCCATGGGAGGCCTTGCCTTCTTGTAGGGGGGAGTGGGAGGTAGGTTGGGAGGGGGAGGCTGAGAGGGCAGGAGGAGGAAAGAAGGGGATCTCTGATTGGTGTGTAAAATGAATGAAAAATTTTTCTTAATAAAACAAATAAATAAATAAATAAATTTCCCTTAGTGTAGATGGAGTTTTTCATTGGGACTGCCAACTCCCCAATAAATGCACAGAGAATTAATATTAATTATAAATGCTTGGCTGATAGTTTAGGCTTATTACTTGCTAACTCTTACATTTTAAATTAACCCATATTTCTCATTTATGCTCTGCCATGTGGCTCAGTACCTCAGTATGACAAGTTAATCTCCTTCTCTTCACATCCTGATTCTGAGAGACTCCTCCTCTTCTTCTTCATGCTCTCTTTTTGTCTGCCAGTCCCACCTAACCTCTATCTGTCCAGCTATTAGCTAGTCAGCTTATTGATTAACCCAATTACAGTGACATATATTCACACAGTGTAAAGGAATATTCCATAGCACAGAGGCATGCCCTGTGACTTGTCTCCTAGGTGACTGTAGAATCTGTCAAGTCAGAAATAATAAGCACCCCAACTCCACCACTTGGCAACTTAACACCCAAACACATCATTTTAAAGCCATACTTTCCTTCTCTTGTTCCTATAGGCTCATGGCCATTTTCTAAAATACATGGAGTCTAACATCAAAAGTCCCCATAGTTGGGGCTGGAGAGATAGCTCAGTGGTTAAGAGCACTGGCTATTCTTCCAGACGACCAGGGTTCAAGTCCCAACACCCACATGACAGTTCACAACTGTCTGTAACTCTAGTTGCAGGGAATTAGACACCATCATACAGACATGCATGCAGGCAACACACCAACGTACACAAAATACAAACAAATCATAAACAAACAAACAAACAAACAAACAAACAAAAAGTCCCCATGGTCTTTAATGATTTCAGCACTGTTTGAAAGGGAGTGCAGCCTGGCTCTTCGAAGATGATGTCACACATACCTTGTGGTTTTTGCTGGTCCATAGTGAGGCCATTTGTATTCAACAGGTTAGCCCCAGGCTTCTTTACAATCTGGCAGGAGTTCACAAAGGCAGATTTCATTGGGCAAACTCACTTGGAAGCTTCCTACCCCAGTTGTTGGTGCCCTTCTGGTGGATGCGAGTTAACCTGCACAGCATGGGATCATTGTATAAGAGAACTACATATAGGCAACTAGGCAGCAAGAACACATCATAAGGAATGATCTAGAACAGAGTACAGCAACTATACACATGTGCACATGCATTTTCCCCAATTAAAAACGAGCTGTCTAAGCTTTATTCTGTCGCTGTGATAAAACAACTTTGAGAAGGGCAGTTACTGTTCAGTTCCTCTAAGGAGACACCATGACTAAAGCAACTTATAGAAGAAAGCATTTAATTGGAGGCTTGCTTACAGGGGGTTAGTCCATCATCATCATAGCAGGAAGCATGGCGGCAGGCAGGCATGAGGCTAAGACCTTTATATCCTGATCCACAGGCAGCAGGCAGAGAGAGGGACATTAGACCAAGCTTGAGCTTTTGAAACCTCAAAGCCCACCTCCAGGGACACACCCTTCTCCAGCAAGATCACACTTCCTAATACTTCCCACAGTCCACCAACTGGGAACCAAGTATTTAAGTATTGAGCATACAGAGGCCATTCTCATTCAAACTACCACAGAAGGGTTTATTGGGCTCACACTTCCAGGTCACAGTCCATCACTGCAGGAAGTCAGGGCAAAAACTCAAGCGGAGACTGAAACAGTCAGCACTGAGGAACACTTATTTGCTCTCTGACTGGCTCTCTTATAGGATCAAGCTTAGCAGTTTTCTTAGACAGCCCAGGACCACCTGCACAGGGAATGGTGCCACCCACAGTGGGCTGGGCCCTCCTACATCAGATAACGACTAAGACAGTTCCCCATAGGCCACTCTGACCTAGGCAGTTCCCCAGTTGAGGCTTTCCTCTCAGATGATCCCAGGCTATATCTCAAGTGGACAGTTAAGGCTAACCAAGACACATGCAAAAAAAAAAAAAAAAAAAGAGCCAAGTCTTTTCTGAGACTTATGTAACTCTTAACTGTGATCCTCTATAACAGTGGTTCTTAACCTATAGGTCACAACCCCTTGGCGGGGGCTGTCGAACAACCCTTCCACAGGGGATTGCATATCAGATATCCTGCATATCAGATGTTTATATTATGATTCATAACAGTAGCAAAATTACAGTTATGAAGTAGCAACAAAAATAAATTTATGGTTGGGGGTCACCACCACATAAGGAACTGTATTAAAGGGTCGCAGTGTTAGGAAGGTTGAGAACCACGGCTCTAAAACATCAAAAAACAAATTGCCTACTCTCAACATCCAATGGTAAGCATTCTCATTATGAAAGGACAGGGTGGAAGCCTAGTCCTTTGACCAAAGCAAACAGAAGCCCAGCAAATCCTGAAGCTCCACATCCAGCATTTGGAGCTTGTAATGGAATCATCCAGGTCTAGCCCCGCCTCTCCAGCTTTGCCGCCTGCAGCATGTAGAACCTCTCTCATGGGCTGGCTCCATTCCATGCTTGCAGCTTTCCTTGGTCCCATGGTCCTGGCATCTCTGGCATCTTAGGGATTCCATGGAGTTTAGGCTTTATCTTTACACCAGGTCAGCATGGAGGAAGTCAATACAGGATCCTGTTCTTAGGAACTCACAAGAGACTTTCAAGTAGAGACAGGTAGTAAAAGAATGACTTTGGCCTCATTTAGAAGGTGCCCTCATACAGAAAGGCCCAGGGGACAGTCACAACCAGCTGATGACCCCTGAAGTGAGCAACTGCTTACTCTCCACAGTCCCTCATGCTGACATTAAGGACAGTACTGCACCATGGCCTTCCACCCCTACTCAAGAGAGCCCTGGCTTCTCACCACACCAACCCAACACCGAGGCTGAACTCAGACACCTGGCTGTCAGCTTCTGCCTTGGCCGCAGAGCCATCAACATTACCATGTATATATCCAAAGGCTGCAAAGTTCACCATCAGGGTGTCCAGTCAAATCGGTGCCTGGTGAGAGCTTTCCTTCTGGCTCATGGCTGGCCAGCTGCTTTCTCAGTGTGGCCTGCATGGTGGAAAGGGCAGAATTTCTCTCTTTCCTTTCCTTACAAAGCCACCAACATCATCAAGAGAATCACTCTGATGCTAATCATCCTAAAGACATCATCACAATATACCGTCCATGTTGGGAATTAGGCTCCATCACAGGAATTTGGGGTCAAGCCTGCTCTGCCTCAGTATCTGTTGGAGGGCTGAGAGCTGAACAGGGATCCTGGGAGCTGGCTCCTCTGAGCTTTATTTTAGAAGGTTAGTCCATGAGAGCTGGTGCTGGGTCCATCTGGAGCCCAGACACTGCATGGGACATGTAGATACTTGGGGTGCCATTGCTTAATAAAAGAAAGAATCCAGCACATGGCTGTCCAATGGGGTAGCAGGCAGAACATGTCTGATATCACCAAACTACTCTGGTTGAGCATTCCTTTGCTCTGCTTTTGCCGTCTCCTTGGACACTTATTTATGAAGTTCCAGCTGTATGCAAAGGTCCATTCCAACCCAGAGGACAGCAGTGAACAAAGGAACGTTGACCCATTCCAGGGACAGGCTGACAATAAACACAATAGGTGATTAAAATATGATGTTGGGAGATGCAAGGTGCCACCGAGAACAACAGGAGAGCAGACAGGGAAAAGACAAGACGGTGGGTCTCCATGGACAGAAGACCCAGGCACCTCTGGGAAGGGGTCACTTGAGCAGGGCCTGAAGGAAGACACAGAGGCGCTAAGGGAGGCCCGGTATCCTGCCACACCCTCTCTTCTTGAGATGGAGCTTGACTTCATTATGCACTGGACCTGGTAACTCAAGTTAAAACTGAAGCCTAAGCCTTCTGGCTTGGCTTCATAGCTACATGACAAGCTTCAGCGAGAGCCAGCTGCAGGCTAGGAGGACCCTCGTGCAGTTCCATGGACAGGTCGGTAACGAGGAGCTCACTCCTTCCTCCAAAAGCATGGGGGATGCTCTCACCAATAGCCATGAGAAGATACCTGGGAAGGGCCTCCTAAAGTCCAGGACCAGAGGTGAAGGCCCCGCCTACACAGGACAGTAAGGCAGATGGAGGCTGAGTTAGCATCAACGTGTTCGAGGTCTCCACCTGCCAAGACTGGGTAAGAATAAGGGCTTAATTAATTATTGTTAATACTCATTAATCGTGTCTGTTAATGGGTTTCACAGTGACATTTCCACACAGGCGTATATTACGTTCTGCTTGCATGGAGTGTTCCAGCAAGCCACTAAAACGTCAGGGTGATTTGTGAGGCAGCAGTGGTTATATACACAGAAGGGGAGGGGCCAACTACAGAGATGGGGGCAGGGTATGACCCAGCTGTGGCTCAGCAGTTGCAGCTGTGGTGCCTCCACCTGTGGCCCCGCCCTCACAGGGAGAGGGCGGAGCCTCACTAGAGATGGGCTTGGAAGAGGAACCCATGACAGGACCAAGAAGCTCAGTGGCTCTGGCCTTGTGTAACTACACCACCAGCCCTGGCCAGCTTGACATGAGGGTGTAGGGGGCGGGACCGGGGTGTGGTGAAGGGAGCAGGGTGGGGTGGGGTGGGGGGTGAAGGGGGTGTGGGTGTTTACTTCACAACACGGGCAGGCAGGCTGTATCCATGGACCCTGGTTTCTGACTCCTTCTAGGGAAGATTCTAGAATCCACCTTTCACCTGCCTTCCTGTGCCTATTTCCCTGGGCACTCTGGCTCAGGTTCAGAATCATCTGTCCTTCCACTCCACCCCAAGTTCCCTCTCTTTCTGGGGTTTCCCTCCCTTTCTCTTCCTCAACTTCAGAGCTGAGGCCTCCTGTCCCTGGGCCATCTCTCAGGCCTGACTTGCCTGGATCCTGTCACACAAAAGTCCTCTCTTATGGCTCTCCTGGCTTCTACTCACCTACCCCAGTGCTGACCCGATGTGTCCAGCTTCAGACAGTTGCTTAGCCCTCCTCTCTGCCTTAGCCTGCTTAGACTCCCACTTTCTTCACACCCATCTGCAGTCGTCAAAGGCCAGGGTCAGGAAGGGGCCGAGTCCTTGATGAAGAGGAGGAGGAGGAGGAGGATCCGACAGCTGAACCTATACCAGGCACAAGGAAAGCATGTGAAGAGGCCAGAGGTTAGCAGGGCACTCACATGCACCGTGATGGCTTTTCACTTGTCAGTCTCTGGTATGACACACGGCACATCAACCTAGTGCCGGGTATGTGCTCAGTGAAGTGTTCTAGACAAAAAGATGGGGGGCTGAGAAAGGAAGAGGGAGGGAGGAGGAGAGGGAGGAGAGCTGTGAGGTGCAGGGAGGGTGCAGAAGGAGCGACAGGTCGGGTGGGGGGTAGGAATGCTTGCAGGGGGGTGAAGAGAGGTGAGGGAGTGAGAAGACAGGCAGGCTCAGGGCTGGAAGGATGGCTGAGAGGCAGCGAACAGAGTAAGTCGCTCCAGCCTTGTCTACCAGACACGAGCAGCAACCTGCCCGAGTCCCGAGGGCTCGGCTCAGTTAACTAGGCCCCTGTTTTACTGATGCCCTGTTTTGCAGCAGAGGCAATTAGAGGTAACGGGCTGTAAGCCTCTCCCCGGGTAGCCCCACCTGCCCTGTCCTGTCCCATTAACTTCCAATTCAACAGCCATCCCCGACCTGCAATGTATAATGAAAGACATTCGAAATCTATCCAAATGGCATGAGTATTGATTTATTAATGCCGGGGAATGTTGCTCTAATTGAATTGAGATCCAGGAAGTAAGTTAATGTAGCTGACGATGCTACAGGAATTGAATTACCCCGGGGCCTGGAATTATTACCTTCCCACCCGCTTTGTTGTCGGTGGGATAAATAACAAATCAATTGACAATTCACCCTGGTGGCAAAAAGAAAAAAAGAAAAAAAAGGAAAGAGTGACGAAAAAGAAAGTGAGCTCAGAGCCTGGCTGTAGGCTGGAGCTGGAGCAGGCATCAGAGGGGTGGGGGCCTTCCTGGGGAGCAGGAAGGAGGGGTGGGGGCCTTCCTGGAGGAGGAGCAGGAAGGAGGGAGGGTGTAATCCAGCTGAAGACCCTCCCTTGACCCTTTCTTCTGGTCGGTGTCCCTAGTCCGGGCCAGAGTCCTTCCGTCACACAAGTAACAGACAAGATTGGACATTACAGCCCCCAGACAGCTTCCCCCATGGGCTGCAGCCTCAGACACAGAGACAGCCCTGGAGACGCACAGCAGGTTGCTGTCACACTTCCCTGGCCTCTGCTCTATGGGGGCAATGGCCCCTCCTAAAGCTGCCTCTGGGCCCTCTTCCCTCACGCCTCCCTTCTCCACCCTGAGGGGCTGTGGTGCCCAGAAACTTCCATTGGACGAAGGCCATGTCTTCTGATGAAAGCCTAACGAAGGAGTTGTAAAATGATTCTGGGAATGTCTCGGAGGAAGAAAGTGTCGCTGTAAGGAATAACTGCAGGCTGTAGGCAAGACAGATCAAGGCTTCAGCCAGCACCTTGCACAGACTTCCCCTTCCCTTCCTCCCTGGCCCTGCCAGCCTCCAGCAGACTCACTGCCTCTCCATCAGAGGGGCACCTCTCGGGAAGACAGGAGCACCTGGCCAGTCCACCAGCTCTGTTCCTTAGTGGTTTTATGCCCTCAAGTAACTGGACTCTCAGCCCTGAGCCTCAGTTTTCAACCTATCAAATGCAAGCCCTGCAAAACCTCTGGCGTGGTGACTTCAGAGGGCACCATAGCCAGCCACTGGCTAGTGTCTTTCTTCTAGGACCCAGGCAGTGGCTACCTCTGCTACTGGCTGTCCAAGCGGGTATCTGTGAAGCCGCTGGGCTGGCCTTGTTCTGGTCAAGGAAGAGAAAGCCTGAGTTAATTAAATCAACAGCTCACACTGCAGGTTACCCACAAAAGTGAACTTTAGTGCCCCTCAAACCACTGACCAGAGGCGGGCTGGGAAGAAAGCGAAACCACAGTGGGAGCGAAATGGAAAAGAAACCAGCCACTCCGCCTCACTTCAGTGGCCACAGGTATCAGAATATTAATTGGTCTTTGACTCGATTTGGCTGTGGAAGTCAGAGCAGGCTGTGGCTTCAGGGAGCCCGACAGCGCCATGGGGCTGGTGCAAAGCATGATGGGAGTGGAGTGGAGCTGGGTGGGAGGAGGAGGCCGAGGGTGGGGCCTTCTGGGCATGGCAGGGCTCTGCCCTTGGTGTGGCTGTGGGTCCTTGTGGGAGACAGCAAGGAGTGGGTGTGAGGGAGTGTGGAATTAGGAGTGGACGCCCTTGCTGGGGTGAAGAATGGGTGTGTGCCTGGGAGTGTGGGGAGTCAGCCTGCTGTTAAAAGCGCGGGTGCTGGGTCCTTGAGACTCTGTCTGCCTATATTAGTAGCACTTGAGAGTTCACAGACAGGGTCTCACCAGGTTGTTGGGGACATTACCTGCCACAGTGGCAGCAACAGGACAAAGAGAATAGTGGCTCATATTAAGGACTGACCTGAGTCAGGCAGGCGGCGCATGCCTTTAATCCTAGAACTCGGAGACAGAGGCAGGCAGATCTCTGTGAGTTCGAGGCTAGTTTGGTCTAAAAAGTGAGTTCTGGGACAGCCAGAGCTACACAGATAAACCCTGTATTGGGTCTGTCTGTGTGTGTGTGTGTGTGTGTGTGTGTGTGTGTGTGTGTGTGTGTGTGTGTCTTGTAGACTCCCAGTGCCCAGCACAGAAGAGATTCTCGAAGCATTGAGGTTGAATGTATTCTTTGACAGGTGCCACTCAGACCAGCCTGTCCCCTCTCTTTTGACCCCATGACTTCTTGGGACTGACCTGTAGGAGCCTGGCTCAGGGTCTACGCCAGCAATGGATACTAATTTTCACCGTGGCAAGGGGCTTACTTTGTGCTATGGCTACTGGCCATTCTTTCTTTCACTGTGGCTGTGGAAGCAGACTGTGCCAAGCCATTTGACCGGCTCCCCAAATGCTGACAAGTCTGGAGGGACATCAGCACATGGCTGTGGAGGGGTAACAGGAGCTGACAGAGCCTTCCAAGTGCCTGAGTGTGTCACGCCCTTGGGGAGCATTTGCAGCTGTATCCCACATGCTGGCATGGGCCATACCAAAGAAGGCCTGCTGGGCTTACTGGCCTCTTTCTTATGGGCAAGAAGGGCTCTTAACTTACCCATCTGGCTCTTTGCAGAGGAAGCAGCAGTGGCGCAGACAGGGACAGGGACTTACTTGAGGTAAGACAGCAAGAAAGAACCCAGGGGTCCAGGCTTCTGGCTCCAGGAATCTTCCTTGGAGACTCTCTGCCTTTAGGGGGTCACATATAAGCTGTAGAGTCACCATTGACATTGTCCTTGTTATTGGGAGAAAGAGAAATGGCAGGCAGGCCACCTGGAGATGCTGTGCCTGGCCCTTGGTACAGCTGCAGCTCCATGCTTGTGGTGGTTTGAACAGGAGTGGCCCCCACAGGCTCATATGTTCGAATGCTTGGCCCCCAGGAGGTGGCTCTGTTTGAGAAGGACTAGAAGGATTAGGAGAGGTTGCCTTGTTGGAGGAAGTATGCCACTGGGGGTGTGGGCTTTAAGGTTTCAAAAGCCCATGCGAGGCTCAGTCTCTGTCTGTGATCTTTCTCCAACACCATGTCTGCCTGCACACCACCAGGCTACCCACCCTGACAACGATGGACTACACCTCTGAAACTGTAAGCCAGCCCCCTTTACAAGAGTTGCCGTGGTGGTCATGGTGTCTCTTCAGAGCAACGGAACACTGGCTAAGACAGCCTTCCCGCCTCCTCAAGCAAGGTGGAGAGTCTGGGAGTCCGTGTGATGATTGACGGTTGTTGAAAGGTGACAAAGTTCAAGATGTTTAAAACTGTGGTGACCGGCAGAGCAAACTGTGGGCTGGACCGGGTGATGCTGGGGCATGATGGGTAGAGGGTGGGAGGGAGGAGAAGCCTGAGTGCTGCTAAGAGGCTTTGGGCCTTGAGACAAGAATCTGTTGACAAATGGCACTCTTCATTCATCCATCCATCCATCCATCCACCCATCCATCCATCCACCCATCCATCCATCCATCCATCCATTTCTTCACCCTCCTAATCTGTGTCACTTCTCAGTCCAGAGCAGTTGTGCCTGTCTTTGACATTTCAACCCTGGGTGACTTTCTCAACATCTCCAGCCTTGGGACACAGTTTTTTTTTTTTTTTTTTTTTTTTTTTTTTTTGGTTTTTTTTTGGAGAATGCAGATGCTAAGGATGGCCCCCAGCCTCTTCCTAGACAAGGACCAAAAGCTTGCCTGATTTCAGACAGACCCAGCCCCTAGACCTGACCCCACTCGCACCTCATGGACTAAAACTGGATCAGACTGCCAGGTGTGTCTTGGGCAATGGCTGCCCTGTCCGGGCCCTGTGGAAAGAAGCCCTGCAGCCATGCTGCCCGTGGTTCCCTCACCTTTGCTGTTTGCACAGGGCTGCTCGCTGCAAACCTGGGACTCTACTGAGGGGTTTCACAGCCTGGGCACCCACAAAGCAGCCTTCAGACACCAGGCACAGGCTGTGTCTGGGTCAGTGCTGGGCTCTCTCACCTCCACAGTGGCATGACTCCATGGTATGTTTGCCCAGGGGAACCTTTCCCAAGGGCTCCTCTAGGACCCACAGTGAGAGTTCACTGAAGACTTGCCTCTAAGGGCTCTTCCTTCCCCAGTCTGACTTCCCACTTCCACACCAGCGTTTCTTGGTGTGGTTGCCTGAGGAAAATCCAACACTTACTTCAGAGCTGCTTCTGGGGAAACTGGTGAGAATCTTGACTTGCTCAGCTGCCAGATGGGTGCAGGGAGCATGGCTTGGGTAGAATTGCGAGGCAGGCAGGTCCTATAGCAGCTTGGTACACTGCTGACTGTCCTTGACAGGCTGAAACTTGTTCACATGGAGGTCGGAAGGTCAGGCTACTTTCTCCACCCCCAGCACCCAGTCCCAAGGCCAGAGCCAGCTCACAGTCTTATAGTAGGAGCTGTTCCAGGAGAACTTGAGATTGATTTGAGGGCTCAGAATCAGAGAGGGGGAGACTTCAGTCTCTGTTTTGGTGGTGGTGGTGGTGAAACCCTTACTACAAAGGGGTAGGCCCCGGGAAACCCATCAGCACCACCCCAGACCACAGGGCTGTTTGTGGAAATGGTGCTGATAGCCCAAGCCAGCTGTCACTGGGTAGACGTATGGCACAGAGAGAGCAGAAGCAGAGGGCACAGTGGCCACCTAGCCTCGAGGATTGGTCTGAGGATTCTGACATAAGGAGCAGAGCTGAACTCAGCACTAAGGGTTCTGAGGTGCTGGTTAGAAGGCTGGGTTCCTCTGTCATTCGTGGGCAGTCACCTGAATACAGGTGTTCAGCCTGTGCAGCCTCTGAGGGGGCTGTGGGAGGGTAAAATCTCCTGGGCTTTGGACAGTGTCTCCTGTCTGAAGGCCACACGCTCCTCCTCACAATGGAGCAGAAGCAGCATCATGTTCCTAGGGTTTTACAGCATCGTTAGGTAAACTTGGCCAGAGAATAAATAAGCTTGGCCAGTGCCTCTCGTGCCCAGGCCTCTGCTTGCTCCACCCCTCTCTGGTTCTGGCCTCTTGTCCAGCCCTGCCCTATCTGGAATCTGGGATGCAGATTGGAACCTCACATGGATATTATGGAATATTATTTTAAGATGTGTTACATTTGTTTATACTGTGGAACATGTTTAATGATGCAAAGAAGTGTTGCAGTCTTTTATGTTGCATTTATTTAACTCTGTGAAGCTGTGTTACTTTGCCTGCCTAAAACACCTGATGGTCTAATAAAGAGCTGAATGGCCAATAGTGAGGCAGGAGGAAGGATGGGCGGGGCTGGCGGGCAGGGAGGAATAGAGAGAGAGAAGAGAGGTGGGAGGAAGAAGAAAGAGCAAGAGGGATTAAGGAGGAGACATCAGGGGCCAGCCACCCAGCCACCCAGCCACCCAGCCCAGCCACACAGTCACCCAGCCACCCAGCCACCCAGCCACGAAGTCAGCCACAGAGTAAGGGTGAAAGTAAGATTACAGAGGAAAGAAAGGGAAAAAGCCCAGAGGCAAAAGGTGGGCGGGATAATTTAAGTTAAGAAGAGTTGGCAAGAAACAAGCCAAGCTAATGCTGGGCATTTATAATTAAGAATAAGCCTCCGGGTATGATTTATTTGGGAGCTGATGGTAGACTCCCCAAAAGAGCAGAACCAAACAACAACACACAGGTTTAGGCCAGTGACTGCAGTCTTCACTGCCAAGAGCTGCTGCCATGTTCGGGGAGAAAGTGCATGGGGGAACTTTTCAAAATGTGAGGGGCAAGGTTCCGGCAGGGTGCCCTGAAGCCCTGGGTTAGCATGGCACCTTCCCTGCTGCCAGGGAGCCTGCACAGCACACACCACAGACAGACACACACACACACACACACACACATACTTACACACATGTATGCCCCGGAGATACAGGTGCACACACACACCACAGACACAGACACACAGACACACACCCCAGATACAGGAGCACACACATTCACCATAGACACAGACATACACACATGCACTACAGACACACACACACACAGAGCACATAGAAACCCACCCACCCACAGTCATACACACACATATACCACAGATATAGACACAGACACACCCAAAGCAATAGACACACCCACACCCACAGACACACCACATAGACACACATACTCCCCACACAGATATACCTAGCATACACATACATACGTGCACACACTACTAAATCAGTGTGATCTCTGTCCTACATAGATGCACACCACAAACACAAACATACCACACAGAACACACCACAGACACACAAACACCTTCGCACCCCACAGGCACACATACACAGACAAAGTTACACATATCCCACTAAGTCAGTGTGGTGCCTGCCCCACAGACACCCAGATGTAGACCAGACAGACACAGACATCTGTTTCAGGCACACACCCCTGAGGCCTCTCTCAGAACCCTGCCTGTATCTTCTGGAGCAGTTGTCCTAGGTCTGGGTCTGTGACTTACTCAGAATCACTCTACCCTGCCCCACCTGCCCAGCTTGACATTCCTAAACCTGACCTGAGAAGTTAGTCTTTCTTCTCCACTCATCCCATGGAGGAACCCCGAGGCTTCCAGGACCAAGGAAGCTGAGTAGAGCCAGATGGGGTGAGGCCGATAAGGTACCAGCTGCAGAGCTCACAGAGGCGCTTGCAGGCACCTGACAGCAAGCATCTGCACTTGGCTCACCCTAGTGCAGGCCCCAAACCAAGGTGTGGGGTACAGGAGTGGGGTGGGGAGGCCCAAGAGTCACAACAAGGGGTGGCAGAGCTACCACCAAAGTCCACCCTCCCTGTCTCTCAGCTGGGACTCTCCTGCACTCAGTGAGGGAGCTGCGCTAGACAGAGGCCTGGGAAAATGACCCAGGTAGACTGCAGATGGGGCCTGTGGGTCTGTGTGGGTTTGGGATCCTCGATAAACCACACCTGGAAATGCAGCCGCCCTCAGCTTACGATGGTTTGGCACAATTCCTCAGTTACAGGCGGTCGTGAGCTACTGCACATGGGTTCTGGGAACAGAACTCAGGTCCTCTGTCATAACAGCAAGCAGTTAACTGCTGAGCCACATCTCCATGCCCTTGATAGTTTCAAGTGACAGGTTTCTTGCTCCTGCTTATTTTGAGGACCATCTGCAGCCAGGACCCTGCCCATAGGCAGCTGGGAAGTCTAGGCCAATGCCGTCCGAGGGCAGGATTTACGATTCTGGTTGATTTTTATTAACCTAGGACAGCTCCATGTTGGGGAGGGGAGTTCTATTGTCCCAGGAGGGAACAGGGCTGCTTGGTCAAGCTGGTGAAACTGAACAGCACATCGAGGCGGAGGTCTGGCTGCCCTCAAGGACAGTCAGAACAAAGGACCGGTGCTTCCTGAGTGCCAGGCATGGTGGTGAGGATGCATGCATGTTCAGTTACTTCATGCTCCCTGGGGCCCTGAGGCCTGTCTTAGCTGGAATGAGTGACCCCAGAAAGCCACTCTGCTGGTAAGGGGCGGGGCTGTCCCTGTATTAGGCTCTCTCTCTCTGCTGTCTTCCGAAGCTTTAGGTGGCCAGCCCTGCTGGAGAAGATTCCTGAAGAAGATGATCTACATCAGTGCCCACAGTGACAGCTCCTTTGGACCTTCCAACAGGCCGAGATCAAGTTACACCTATTACCGGATGTGCCACAGCCCCATAGTCTCCAAAGAATCCTCCACTTATGGTTGGCTACATCAGGTCCCCATAGGTCCATTACCACCTGACAGTATCATTAAGCTAAACATGCACAGAGCACCCTTAAGTTAGAGAACACTGAGGCTCGGCTGCAGAGGGCACCACAGGTCTTACCGGCCTCTCTTTGGGATCGCAGGGTGGCTGCCAGGGATCAGTGACTCCTGCCACCATCTTGAGAGAGAATCATGCTGCCTGTGGCCAGTGTGGGTGAGGATCAGAGATCAGAATTCAAAATATGGACTTGACCTAACATGCCTGTCTCATGCACCACGCAAGCTGAGAAATCATTAAGTCCAAACATGGTAAATCAAGACTACTCATAAGAAAAACTGTCACTCATTCCTGTGTGGTGGCCCACTTTCTTTCCTTTTGAAACAGAGTCTCATGTAGCTCAGGCTAGTGCTGAACTCCCTCTGCAGCAGCCAAGGATGATTCTTTCTAGTCCACTGACTACACCTCCCGAGACCTGGGATTAACAGCTTCACCATGCCTGCCTTGTGTGGTTCTGGTGACCTGACAGAATTCCAGGCTTCATGCATATGAGACAAGCACTCTACTACCTGAGCTACATTCCCAGCCCTGGGTCACAGCCAGTTTTTTAAAAAGTGTGTGTGTGTGCATGTTCGTGTATGCATTACAGTAGGCAAGCATGTGTGACTGTTGTATATATGTATGCAAAGGCAAGAGGAAGGCCACCCTGGGTGTCCCACTCTATTTCTACTGTATTCCCTTGAGACAGGGTCCCTCCTTGAACCTGGAGCTTGCTGGGTTTTTTTCAGCCATTTTGGTGGCCAGCAAGCCCCATGCCTTTGTTCTCCAGCTCAGCCCTGGGACTGTAGGCATGCATAGTCATGCCTGATTTTTTACATGGGGTTCTGGGGATTTGAACTCAGGTCCTCATATTTGCATGGCAAGCACTCTCACCTACTGAGGCATCTGCCCAGATACATGGGTCTCACTTAAAAACATTTATTTACGAGAGAGAGAGAGAGAGAGAGAGAGAGAGAGAGAGAGAGAGAGAGAGAGAGAGAGAATGAGCTACAGTACATGAAGTCAGGGAACAGAGAACAATTTGGGGGAGTTTATTCTCCTTCTACTTTGTGGGTTCCAGGCACCAAACCCAGGTCATCAGGCTAAGCAGCAAGTGTCCTTACCCACCAAGCCATCTTGCTAGCCACTCTAGAAAAGCCAAATGAACAAGGACCTAACCTGTAACCAGTACTTCCTAGCTCTCTGGGTGCATGTGGTGATCCCCTCTTACCTTGTTTTCTTTTTTTTTTCCCCTCAGGGAAATGTACATAAAAGTAGATTATTTGTGTAGCGTTGAATTAAAAATGCAGTAACCTAGTTCAGAAAAATGTCCAACACGGCTCCTGGGCCACAGTAACTACTCAGGGGAAGAAGGAGGACAAGGTGCTCTCCTGGGGGACCTGAGTCCTGAGTGGGTTCGTGGTGTGCTAGGGTCCTAGGCCTAAGAGCCAAGCAAACGCTGGGAACTTGGGTCTCTTTTCTGCCGTGACTTCAAGAAGGGGAAGCAGGGTTGGGGCTTGGCAGTGGGGAGAGTGGCTGACTGGTGAGTCCCACAGCCGGGCCTGGGGTTGCTCTCCCACCGCAGCGCAGTGAGCTGGCTGGTTGGGAATGGGGAAGTCAGAGCTACCTCCTGGGCAGGGCCAGACAGGCCAGGCTGAGGGTGGAAAGACCCTTTGTTCAGTGCGGCCAGAGCGATAGGAAGTGCTGGTCTCAGCCCACTGGCCTCCTGTTGCCCTTGTCGCCACTGGCCTAACGTCCAGTGCCACGGCCTCAGGCTTTCCTGTGCTGAACCTCCCAGGCCTACTGAGGCCTGGTAAACCTCCTGAGGTCCAGCTGGGACCCGTCACTCTGCTGGGCAGGGCCTGCTTGGCTACTTGGAGTCTGAAAAGCCAACTTTTTACTTTGCCTAGCCAAGTCTGCTTGGGTGTGACCTTGGTCCTAGTGTGGCTGGAAGGGCAGCTCCTGGGGTTCTTCTAGATTGAGAGATGCTCCCTGCTCTTGGTTCAAATCCTCCCTTGGGACACAGTCAGCACACAGCTCTGCACCTGGTGGTACATCCTTTACCTACAGCACAACAGGGCACAGAGTAGAGCCCACTGAGGCAGCGCAGCTCAACAATCCTTCAGGTGTAGCTGCAAAGGGTGCAAAGGCCGTGAGCTCACCAGCAGCTCCGAACCAAGCACTCCTTGTTGGCATGGAGGCCTCATGTCTTCCAGGCACCTCCTCTCTACCCCAGCTAGACCAAGGGCAGAGCTGCAGACAGCCAGCTCAGGGGCTTGAGACAGGGCTCATGTAGCCAGGCTGCCTTTCGACCTTGCTACTAACTGAACAGTGTTCCAGATCCTCTAATGGTGTTCCTGCATCCTGAAACCCATCATCCTTCTCTGCAAGTCCAAGAGTGGGGAACAGAAGTGTACTGTTGTGATGGACTTACTCAAAGTCACAAGGCAAGTCACAGCCAAGGCCGGGCAAAGAACTCAGATTTCCCGCTGGTAAGACGGCTCAGTGGTTAAAGGCACTTGCTACCAAGCCTGGTGACCTGAAGTTGATCTCTGGAATGTATGTGGTGGAAAGAGAGAATGAACTCCTGAAAATTGTTCTCTATCCTCCATGTGTGGGTTGTGGCTTGTGCATGTGTGCACACATACACAAGTACACAGATACAGACACACAGACACAGACACACACAGACACACACACACAGACACACAGACACACACACACAGACACACAGACACACACACACAGACACACAGACAACACACACAGACACACAGACACAGACACACAGACACAGACACAGACAGACACACACACACACACACAGACACACAGACACACACACACAGACACACAGACAACACACACAGACACACAGACACAGACACACAGACACACAGACACAGACACACAGACACAGACACAGACAGACACACACAGACACACACACACACACAGACACACAGACACACACACACACTAAAAATATTTTACAAAGGGAAAGAACTCAAACCTCTTCCCTCAGCTATGCCTTTCCCCACTGCTTTCTGGCCTTGGCCCAACACTGGGACCAATTGCGACCCAGTCGGTCTGCAGGAACGAGCCTGGATGTTCCTAGGCTCAAATCTTGATAGATCTGGCCTGGGTCTGGCACAGTGGAGGAGGCTTCTGTGGCCAACTTTCCCTCAGGGTCCCTGGCCTTCCTGTAGTGACAGAGGCTCACCTTGGTGTCCATTGGCATCCTGCTGTGATCTTGCAGCCATCTCTCCAGGGACTGGGTGGCGCCATCTTGTCACATCTGTGGTGCAGCTGAGGGAAGGCTGTGTACTGGGGCATGACTCTGGGCTGCCATTTCCCACTTTGGGGGCTGGGCTGGGGCTCTATCAGGGGTGTGGCTAGGGCAGAGGTATTCTGGCAAGAGTGGTCTTGGACTTGGCCCAGAGGACCTTTGTGAGGGCAGTTTTGTTGACCAACCCTACTTCTCATCATTAAGCCTGTTTGACAGTTCTCCGGATTCTAGTGCGGGAAACCCGGCCTGGGATGAAGCAGTTTGACTCGAGGCCACACAGCAGCTACAGATTCTTCCCGGCTGCCTTGACTCCCTCACTTTAGCCCTGCTTCTCCTCAGCATCTGCCCCAGTGCGCTGCCAAGGCACCTTCACCCTGGCCTGGAGGAGGTACAGGACTATAGCCCCTCAGAACCCCCAGACTGACTTCCACTGAGCAGCACCCCTGAGTGGGCTCTGTTTCAGCTGTGATTTTCACGGGATCTGCCTTCTTAGTCCTGCGGGATGGGGCTCAGCATCAGGAATGCTCACTTAACAAGGCCTAACAACCATGCCATCACACCCTGCTGCTTCCTGGGCCTCCAATCTGCCTCTTCCCCCCTTGGCATGTCAAGTCCCCTTCTTCAGGCTTCCTTCTCCGGGCCCTGGGCCCACTGAGGCTTCTCCTCAGCCTTCAGCCCCAGCCTTTCCTCCAGCCCCTGACAGCCCGGCGAAACAAATGGGCTCCTACCATCCATTCCTGGTTCCCACGATGCTGGCTATGCAGATGGCACCGGGGTTCTGGTCTGTGGGTCATGTGACTCCTTCCCCTTCTCCGGAGTTTTCAAGACCTCTAGAATCCATCTTGTCAGCATTCGATACTACGTGATGGAAGGAAGGGAGAGATGGATAGATGGAGGGAGGGAGGGAGGGAGGGAAGGAGTCTCCCTGCTCTTGTAGGTAGTAGGCATACTCTGTGTGTTCTTGTACAGGCCACTAATCCTGTTGGGACAGGGCCCCACTCTTGCAACCTCATCTGACATTCCTTCCTTAGAGACTTCATTTCCAAGTGTGGCTCTTTTACGGTCTATGAATTTGGGAACATAAATTTTCCATTCATGTCAGCTATTGGGGACCAACTGAGTGTTGTTCACCCACAACCTGGTTCTGTAACACACATGTCAGGAACAGTGGCCTAGAGTTCAGAGGTTACATGAAGCTCCATCAAGTTGAGGGGAGCCCAGAGGGGCATGGCTGCAGCTGCCTTGTGGAGGAAAGCTTCCTGAGAAGGACCAGAGATCAATGGAAATGGAGGAACTGGGTGGACGGGCTCATTAGCCGGAGGACCAGCTGGCCAGCTGTGCTAGACCATGAACTTGGCAAAGGGCAGTCACCCAGGACACAGGGTGGCCTGTTTGTGCAGAAGGGACTCCCCAGGGGGCCCTCACAGAATCAATGAGGGCAGCCAGGCCAATGAGAGGTCAGCAGGCCCTAGGGAGGTGACCCTGGGCAGGACAGGGAACTAACGACAGGTCTCCCCTGAGTCAGGCCCAGGCCAAAGACTTTGCAGCCAAGGGACTATTAAATCAACACTCGGTCAGGGCCATCACCCCAGTCCTCAGCACCACCCACCAAGCTTCTCTTCTTGCCCCATTTGAGAGAAGACACCTAAGGCTCAGAGAAGCAGAAGACGGGAGTAGTGCTGATCAACGTGAGACTCAGGCAGCCGGACTCCAAATCCCAGACCTGCGCTTTTGGTTTTCTCTTTTGGGGTACTGGGGTCTGAATTTGGGATCCTGAACATGCTATCAACGTATTATACCACTGAGCTACATGGGTATAGAGATGACTCATCATTCTACATGAGTAGACACAAGTAACCACACACATACATGCACATATATATGTGCACATGTCTGCACATGGCCATGCACATGTGTGCATACACACATACACATATGTGTGTGAACACACTCTTTTCAGAGAATTTGCTTTGATGGGGCTGTGGCTAACGTGAGACACAGAAGTCATGTGTGGGGGGGGTGGTTAGTAGTGGGATTGATGTTTCCACTCTAATTTCAGAGTCTTTTTGGTTCTGTGGGGACTGTGGGGAGGTCTGAGGCTGGGCTGCCCAGCCTGGCTGAGGTTGGCATGGTGGGAGTGAACCTGCCTGTTCCCTCTGTCCAGCCCCCAAGGTCAGGCCTGGGAACTCCAGGGTTAGAATAACTTTATTTATCCCAGCCTGGCCCACATATGTCCCCTCCCCCTGGCCACAGTGAGCCCTGACCCTACCCCAGTCTGCTCTCTGGTGATGGGCGAATCCTTATTTAAACATAGTCGGGCAGCTGCCCCTTGCCATGGACCCCTGAACCAAACCCCATGCTGATGCTTGGCCTAACTCCAGGGTGATCCTTGGCCCAACTCCAAACCTCAGACCCAGCTGGGATGCTGACCTTGGCCACTGGTAACCCTTGCTTCCTTGCCTGGGCAGTGGCCATCCTGTCACTGATGCTTGGTGACCATTCTCCCCTGCCAATTGGCAAGAGGCAGGGACTCTCTAAGAGGGAGAGTCCCTCCACTCTGAAGGGGACACATGAGATGACACCATTGCAGCCCACTATGGCGGGATGCGTTGGCATCATGACTACTCCCCAAAGGCCAGGACTTGGCACCTATCCTGCCTACATTCAGCTTTTGGAGCCTCCGTGTCCTCCCCTGACCTTGTGTGTGTGTGTGTGTGTGTGTGTGTGTGTGTGTGTGTGTGTGTTCAGAACTCTATCTAAAAAGCCTGACTTAGGAGGCAGAAGCCTGGGGTTTGAATTGAACTCTGCCACTGACTCACCCTGTGACCTTTCTGAACCTCTGTCTCTCTGTCCTGTTTCTTCCCTACCAAACTTGAAAGATCATTCCAGAGATGGGAATCTCCACAGAGTGGGAACCATGGTACTCTGTAGCTCTGTTATTTACGTGACAGCCTAAGGGTCTCTATGATGCTGTTTCCTCTACACGGAATGCTCTCCGCATCACCCAGCCAACGGCTCACTTCTTTTCTACTGGCTTTCTGCTCAGGGAACCTTTTATTCTACCCCCCACCCCCAAACACACACACACAAGTCTCACCAACTGGCACACTGTAAATTGTGTTCATTTTGCTCATCGTCAGAGGTGATATTCCTGGAAGGAAATGGGTCTTGTCTCTGAGAAGGGGGATCCCCGCCCCCTCCTCACTCCTCAGGGCTGCAGTGTTAACTGCTTGAGGCACTGAGCGAGCCCCAGCCCTGGCAAGGCTCAGTAGTCAGTAGGGGAATGGCAGAGCTTATTGACGCTGTCAGTCATTGCCACCAGGGGGCGGCCTGGCTATGTGCAGGTGTGAGGTGTTGCCCAGGGCTAGTCACTTTTACCCCTGGCTTGTCCTGCAGACCTGGGGAGACCTGCTCTATCTCCCTTCCTTCCGTTTGGGTAAAGGAAGACACGGAGAAGACTTGAATGGCCAACTTGACTCTGCCACTTACTTAAGGCTGTGTGATCTTGGGCAAGGACTTTTCCGTCTCTGGTCCTCCGCCTCCTCAGCGGAGGAAGAGAGAGAGTGACGTCAGCGTTGTGTTCCGTCAGAGTCTGTTTGAATTTGTTTTGAGTCAGTAACTGCCTTCAAGCCAGCCACAGAATATTACCTCCACTTCCTCTTAATTCCTTCTGGCTCCCAGGGAAAGTTCTTCGCCTGTTTTACATGCCGCCCTCTGTTGGCTGGAAGGAGAACTACAGCAGCAGCCGTGAGTGGGGAGGGGCTTCAGCAGAAGAAAAAAAAACGTCAGCTTCTGTTTATTGAGCTCCTACTGTCTCTTAGGTGAAAACACAGCTGGGCCTGTGATGTTGCTGACAGTGATTCTCAGGGTCACAGTCACTTGAAGGTTGGAGGCCTGGACCCTTAGGTCTCCAAGCTGGCAGTGTAGTGCCATGGTCAGGGACAGGAACTCTGGTATGAGGTTCGTAGGTTCAAATCTTTGCCTCATCCTTTATTAGCTACCTGGCCTTGGACAAGTCATCTGACATCTGTGCCTTTGGTTCCCCAAGAGTAGTAATGTGTCTTAATCTTATACTGCGGTTCATGCCTGCTAGGCACCGAGGACATGGCCAACATGTTTATTCTCTGATTATTACATTTAGACTCTTCTGCCCCCTTCCTCCAAGAGCATGCCTGCTCATCTTGCAGCCTGCACCTTCCTTGCTGGATGCTGCAGCCGTGTCTGAACACTGAGGCTGGCTTTCATCTACACTGGGGCGAGTCTGTAGATTGGGAGGGGGGCCTGGGTTGGGGAAGGGAGTTCTTATTCTGCAGTAATGACAGAGGCAAGGTGGCTGCCCACTAAGGTCCTGGACAGAGACTGGTGGTGGTGGTGATGGGTCGGTGGTGTTGGAGGTGACAGTGACGGTAGCCGTTGGTAACGGAGGTAAGGATGAAGTGGTGGTAGTTGAAGTGGACTGTGAGGGCAATGGGGAGGTGGTAATGGTGATGGTGGTCACATGGTGTGGGACGGTGTGGTGATGGTGTCAACCGTGGTAAGTGGGGCGATGATGGTAAAGGTGACAATGTGACGGCGGTGATGGTGTTAAGTTGTGGTGGTGACAGCACAGGCAGACCCAGCCTGACTGTCTTCTCCTCTGTATGGGGCTGGGTCTTCAGCTCCAGCCAGCACCTGGGTGTGGGTGTGCGATTTTTGGCTCCTCTGAGCTTTCCAGAGAAAAGAGCCATGCTGGAATGCCAAACCATGCTTCCTTTTCCTGCCTACCAGACCCCTCTGTACCTGCTTCCTCATCTGTAGTTGAGGGGGAGCAGACGGCTCCTAGTATACTTTTTTTTTTTGCCTGTGAGAATTTGATAAAATCTGAGTTGGGGGTTTCTAGCTGTCCTCCAGGCTCATGGGTTCTGGGCCTGATGCAGACAGGCTAGTCTGTTACTCCTCTGTTGGCTCTACCATCCAGGACTGCTGAGCTCACCCCTCCCCAAGTGTGGCATCCCAGGGACTTGGTGGAACCAGGCCCAGAGATTGTGTCTCCCCCAAGGGAGGCAGAGACAAGCAGGCAAGTTCTTCCTTCTGAAGGCCAGCCTGGGGTCGAGAACTCTCTCCCACACCAGGAGACCCAGGGCATTGCAGCAGACTCCAAACCTGCAAGATGAAGGTTCTGATCCAGTTCCACTAAAAGGGACTTAGTGTACCAAATAGAACACTCCAGAGTGTCACTGCACGTATTGTTTTTGCTGGGTCCTGTGACAGCCCTGGATGCTAAGACCTGTTCCCTTACCATAGAGAAAAGCCCAGAGGGGGTGGGGAAGTGACCCAGTGGATAAAGTGCCTGGTGTGCAATCATGAGGACCTGAGTTCAATTCCTAGCACCTATGTAAAGCTCAGTGTGGTTGTACACACTTGTAATCCCAGCTCTGGGGCCCAAGTGTGTCGTATCACTGAGGAGACACAGACTGCAGCTCCCTGGGGCTCACTGGCCAGCCAGCCTAGCCTATTTGTCAAGCTCCAGGCCAAGGAGAGACCCTGACTGAAAATAGCTCCCGAGGAAGAGCACGTGAAGCTGACCTCAGACCTTCACACAGGCATGCACATTTGTCTGCACCTACACACACATGTGTTTTAACACATGCATAAATACACAGAGAGAAAGGCCCAAAGGCTGGTAGACTTGACTGAAATCCCACAGTAGTCAGGAGCTGCAAGAGGCAAGTCCTGCACCTGCCAGGCCTACACCTGGGGCTACCTCCTTCCCTTCCAGGTTGTATCCCCTCTGTGAAAAGCCATGGGGACTTTCCAACCATGATCTTTCAGGACATACTGTCCCCTTGAAGTAGCAGGTGAGGTTTTGCACCCCCACTGAACACACCAGGAACAGATCCAGTTAGGGAAGCAGGGTGTCTTGTGTTTTTTGTGCCCTGAAATGACAGAGCTGGGCTTAGAACCCAGGTCCTAGACCCCCCAGCCACAAAATGGGGGGCCTGGCTGGAGTGGGTGTCTAAGAATAAAGTTGCTCCCAGAGCAGACAGAGAGCAGGGACTTTCAGGCCAGCTATCTCCAAGTGTGAGCTCCGGCAGGCTTGGCTGGCCAGGGGTGGGAAGGGTTGACCACTTCCTGCTCAGGGCTAGCGGTCCCCGTGAGGCGGTCATCAGAAGCCGACCACTTCCCGGTCTGGGCTGCCTTCCCCTTTCTAGCCAGGAGGGAGGGTGGAGGATGAGGTGGCCCTTTGCGTGCTGTGGCCTGGGCGACGTCTGGCCTCTTTTCATTTCCCCCATCACTGCGTCCCTCTCCACAGCCACCAACGGCCGGAAGCTGCTCAGAGCTGCCCACCTGGTCCTCTGTCCCCAGCCAAGACCCTCCCTCCTGGGCGGGGGGACTCCTTTTCTCAGGGGCTTGGGAGTAGCACCCTTCTCAGTACTGCTGGGGGTCTGCCCAAGGGGCCTGGACAGAGGCATTATCCTTCCAGAGAGGCTTCAGTTGGTCTGGAGTCCTGCCTGGGGTCACAGACTTTCCTGTAAGCGGCAGAACTGCAGCTGAAATGTAGTTGAGTCTTACTCTAAAAATCTGAATCCTACACAGAGTTAACATCTTTGGTGCCCCCCAAAGGACATGTGTTTCAGAAGAAGCTGGAAATAGGGGTACAGACAGTCCTGACAGATCTGGAGAACCCCGGGAACAGGGATGGTACCTCTCTTCCTCTGACTCATCCCGGAACCAGCCCACACCACCTACAGGGCAAGTTCTTGGGATACTTGTGCAAATGTAAAGAGTGAACTGATTGCACACATCCAACCATAAAAAATGCTCAGGAGACTGTAGACCATCAGGCCTGAGGGACAGAGCCCTGACCTGAGGGACACACGTTTTGCCTGAGAGTTCTGTCCATCATCCTTACCCAGGGTTAAGACTCATGATATGTTTATTTATTGAGGTGCTGGGGGTTGAAGCCAGGGCCTTGTACATGTCAGGCAACCACTTTACTATGGATTTACATCCTCAGGTCTCTTATTTAGAGACAGGTCTCACTAAGTTGCACAGGCTGACCTTGAACTCACTCTGAAGCCTAGGAAGGCCTCCCGTCTCAGCCTCCCAAGTTGAAAGGGTCACAGGCCTGTGGCACCAGACCTGACTGGCTGACAGCATTTCAACGCTCCCCCTGCATCTTTCAGCAGCCCATCAGCTGGAAAGCCAGAGATATGAGGGGCCTCTACACAGAAGGGTGTAGGGTGCTGGGTAAAGAGTGTGGCGCTACACAGCCTGGGCTCCCACGGAGCCTCCGTTCAGCTGGGGGTGGCTTCAGAAACCCAGTCAAACAGTCAAAGCACCTGGCAGATGCCAGCCAGTGCCCTCGGATGCACCACACCTCCTTTCCAGGGCGAGGCAAGCCCGGGACGCTCCTTGTTGATTGGTGACTCCTGATGCTTCCGGGCTGCACTGGGCAAGGGAGGTTTGTGCCCAGACCCTCAGCCTCCGGCTGTAACTGTGAAACCAAGACCCAAGTGAGGCCTTGGGGAGAGTGGTGGAGCATCGATAACTAAACAACAGCCTGGCAGCCACAAAAGGTGACGCAGCAAAGGGAACGGCCACGGAACTAGGTAACAGGAAGGCAGACAGCTGTCAGTCCCAATGAGCGCACTGGTCCTGGCGGGCTCGTTCCACTTTCTATGGTTTCAGGCACTACATACAGTTCAAAGGCATTCAATGGAAGGATCTAGAAATCAGCAGTTCTTAAGTTTTAACCCACGCTGCTCCAAGGAGGCTTCTGAAATCTCACACAGAGCAGCTCCACCCCGCCCACCTGAATGACCCTTTGGTCGTGTACCAGGCTGTACACACTGCTCGTCGGTCACCGAAGCCTGTCTTATCAGGACTGTCACCTCCGGGACTTGTGTTTGAGAGGGCCTTATTTTGCCACTGAGGTCCCCATAGAGCAGGGTTTCTCAGCCTTCCTAACGCTGCCATCCCTTGACACAGTTCCCCACGTTGTGGTGATGCCCAACCATAACATTCTTTTCTTTTTTTCTTTTCTTTCTTTTTTTGTTTTTGTTTGTTTGTGGTTTTTTTTGTTTTGTTTTGTTTTTCAAGACAGGGTTTCTCTGTAGCTTTGGAGCCTGTCCTGGATCTCACTCTGTAGCCCAGGCTGGCCTCGAACTCACAGAGATCCGCCTGTCTCTGCCTCCCGAGTGCTGGGATTACAGGCGTGCGCCACCACCGCCCGGCCTATAACATTATTTTCTCATTGCTACTTCTTAACTGTAATTTTGCTATGGTTATGACATGTAATGAAAATATCTGTGTTTCCTGATGGTCCTAGACAACCCCAAGTAAAAGGGTTGTTTGAACCCCTTAAGGGGTCATGGCCCACAAGTTGAGAACCACTGCCATAGAGAAAGCATGGTGTGGTAAAGGGCAGAAAGCATGGAAGACTACCAACTCTATTGCATGTGACAACCCGGAAGGCCTATAGGAAAAACTATAGAGTTCAGGACTCTCCTTTCTCTTGAGAATCCATGCGGACCACTGTAGTTAAAATATACGCCTGTGGATTTACAATACACCTCAGGATATTAAAAAACAAAACAAAACAAAACAAAACAAAAACAAAACCCAACGCTCTGACTGAGGTGGGCCCATGGCTTAGACCGTGTGAGGCCCTGATTCTGATCTCTTGAATCCACATTAAAGGCTGGGTGTGACGGTGCATGTTCATTATCTGGGGAGGCAGAGACAGGATGATCCTGTCAGTCTAGAGAAGCCAGTCAACTACAGGCTTGGTGAGACAACTGTCTTTAAATAAATAATAAATAAATAAAAATAAGGTGGGGCTGGAGATGGCTCAGCGCTTAAGAGCACACACTGCTCTTCCTGAGGACCGGAGTTCAATTGCTGGAATCCCTGTGGGCAGCTCACGACCACCTGCAACTCCATGGACCCTTGCACTCACAGGCACATTCCCATGCACATACACATACACGTTAATGAAAAATAAATCTTTACAAGAAAGTGAGGGATAGATAGTTGAGAAAGACACTAGATGTCAACCACTGTCCCCCACCCCCATGAACACACGCACATGCATACAACACACACACACACACACACACACACACACACACACACACACACACACCAAAATCCTGAAGGAGCCTGTACCAGATCACCTCACAGGCCTGATTAAGGTGCCCCCCCTCCTAAAACAACTAGGTAGGACCATCATTGTGGCTGCTCAGGTACCTTTGACAGAAGAAAAAGAAAAAAAGAAAGAAACTAAAACCAAGCAGGCAGTTCCGACAGAGGCCTCAGTCACCAAGACGGCATTGGCCCTGCCTCAACCCATCACACATCACAAGGTGAACGTCCCCCCCCAACACTTTCAATACCGTTCAGTACACTGTGTTGGATCAAACACTGACGTAGTATTTCCTATTGTAAATAAATTCTCTTTCGATTAACCTACCACGGGCCTTGCCTCATTGGTCAAGAGTTTTCTATTAATAGTGCCTAACTCTAGGCAGATGCAGAGTAGAGAGTGGGGTAAGGTGTGCAAAGTGTCAGGTGCTGTGTATTTACCACACCAGCTGGCGTCACTGTCGTCTGTCTGGGTCCCAGTTTGGTAGAGAACATGGAGGCGTGGAGGGAATCTTAAAGTCATGAAGAAAGCTGGCTACAGATGCGGCCTAGGCTTGAGCTGTTTAAATGGCCACACCCAGACCATTTCTAAAATTTACATGCCTCCTCCCCCACCTCATATTTTAGAAGGACTGGGGGGGGGGGGCTGCAGGAGCAGTTAGGGGACATTATAAGCCGTTTTCCTACATCCTCAGGACCATGCCACCTGGGCTTCTCTGGCCAGCTCCACTCTGTGGAGAGTCACACGTACTCCCTACGTCATCACACAAAGCCGCGAGTTTATTGTCTCAGTGGTCTTCGTGGGTTCACCAACCCCGTGCATTTTTATGCCTAGACTTTTGCTCATGACTGTAACATTTGTTAAGGAGTCCCTGGGGAGCAGGCCTGAGTCCTCTCAGAATCTTGAGCCCCAGCTGGCACCAGGCATAGAGAGAGCTTCACATGTCTTTGGATTGAACCGACTGTGGGATGGAGACGTCTGTCTGGGAGAGGCCTTTCAGCCTTCTGACTTTGAAACCGGCCAGAAGTGTCTCCAGGCCTCTCAGACACCGGGGGCTCTGCTCTGGAGCATAGCCCTGCCGGCCCTTTTTCCTCCTCCTCCATTCCTCCAGCCGCCTTCTCCTGGGGACACTGTGAGGGAAACCTGGTCTGTGAGGATCTCTACATACTGTGAGTAGGGTGTGGTTCTGGGCTTTGTCTCCTCTGAGTCACCTCCTGGGCGTACAGAAGCTGACTCAGACAGAGAGGCCTGCGTCCCTCGGTTTCCAGGGTCCCTCGGTTTCCAGGGTCCCTCGGTTTCCAGGGTCCTGAGCCTCGCTGGCTGGGTAGGGTAGAGAGGGAGAGGCCCTGGCTCAGGAAGGATTAAGCCCATGGTTCTCAACCCTCCTAATGCTTCGACCCATTAATACAGTTCCTCATGTTTTGGTGACCCCCAACCATAAAATTATTTTCGTTGGGACTTCATAACTGTAGTTTTCTACTGTTATGAATCGTAATGTAAATGTCTGATATGCAAGATATCTGATATGTGACCCCTAAGTGGGTCACAACCCACAGGATGAGAACCACTGGATTAGGACCTTACCAAGTAGTCGTGTGGTTTCAGGGCTCAAGGATATCTCTGATCTTCATGCTATCAGCACGGCAGCAGTAGAGACAGCGCGGGTGGTGGAAACAATGGAGTCTGGGGTCCGGAAGCGGCACCTGGGAATGGCTGACCCGGATCCTAACCCTGTCAGGACTACCTCACAGCAAGGGGTTCAGACCCCAACCCCCTTGTCAACTTGCAACCTGAAGTCCAAACGCCGAAGACCACTGGGAATTGAGCAAAAAGAGCAATGACCAAGAGCTGGCATTATGTGGCACGTAGCTTGAGTTAGGATGGTTCATGGCTGGTCCGAGAAGATGGTACAACATGGCGACCTTCCAGCAGAGCAAATGCCTACTGAATAGGCAGCAACTTCTTTCTACCATGATAAAGGCCACTGGGGTATGTGTTAAACAAGGATTCTACCCAGCAGTCCCCGGAGACCCAGCTGCCTCCATTGCAAGAGACAGAGGGATGCAGGAAGTGGGGTGAGAAGTGTGCTGTGTGGTCCTGGAAAGTGGCGTATCCCCCATGGGTCAAATGCCTTCAGAAGCCCCTCCAATCCACAGCCCTGAATGCTGTTGGCACCAAGGGCCAGAGTGAAGGAAGACACTCCACAAGTGAGTGGAGGGACAGTGTTTGGACATGGGGAGGGGGTGGAGGCTGATGGAGTGTGATAATGGCGGGACAGTGGGGTTCAATGCTGAGCTCTGAGTGACTCTTCTCAAATGACCTCCCATCTCACTTACACTGATTGCTGTCCTCTGGCAGGCAGCGAAGACCATGGAACTGAGAGTCAGCTGTGGAGTTAGTGCCCTCTCCTTCATCTCCCAACAGAGTCATAACACCCCTGTCTCCAGGAGGAGGGTTGGGCAGTGTCTGAGAGCCATCAGTTAGAACAATGTCTAGCAGAAAGTGAAGAGGGAAATCGTGATCGTTGGTATTATTGATGCAGTCATGAAGACTCAGAGAGGTGGAGCTAGTTGCCTGAGATCACACAGCAACTAAGTGGTAGAGCTAGAATTTGATCTTTAGATCTCTCTCTTTCAAAGCTCCACCCCTTCAATCCCCATACCTCCCCGGTGCCTTTTCTGATCCTCTGTTACAGCAAAGTATTTAATATCAGATACCCCTGAAGGGGACATGAACCTTGGTAACATTCATTTCAGAGGATGGCATAGAGGAGAAGTCACATGTCATGGTCAGTCAATGTCCTGGTCAGGACTGGACCCTCAGCAGAAGTCGCTCATGCCAAGCCCCCCACCCCATCCCTGACAGCAGGGCCAGTCCCTTTGTGGGCCCCGTCCCATCCTCACCCCTCACAGGAAGTGATGGCTACAACCCATTCCTAACCACAGGGGAAATTTTAGGTTCTGGGCCGGACTTGGATCCAGCCAGGGCCCCAGGTCAGACGCTCTGTCATAGGGAAAAGGCACTTGGTTCCCACAGCTGTCTGGCGCTGGGGTTCCCCTTGCTTGGCTTGGATCTTCTGACTGTGGCCAGGGTCCCCCAGACTCACTTGCAGGGACCATCCTCATGTCACGAGTGAGCTTGATTAGAGCCGAGAGCTGCTGAGGAAGGCAGACTTAGCAGCGACTTCCTGCGCAAGTGCTGTGTGTTTTGGACAGGTCTCTCATCCTCTCCCATGTCTGCCCCTCATGGCTCCAGCATCCCTATGAAACATCTTCTAGTGTCCCAGGAAGGTTCCCGCGCACATGTATCCCCGCCCCCCACAGCACCCACACACGTTGGAAAAGATGTAAACACATGTACTGTGGCATTTTCCTCAGTAAAGGTCTCTCTGGCTTCTAACTTGTTCTCACTCTGGCTCCAGGGAGGATGCTGAGCCACCTCCAAGGAAACAGCTTCGCTACATTGACTGTCAAGTCTGGGGGATGAACTTTGATGAACTGTCCTTGGGCAGAAATGTCTGGACAGCAATGCTCTCAGCTCTGGCCTGACTCAGCTTCTACCTAAGCCGCCCCAGCCCTCTCCTGGAGGCTGTTGGATGGGGGTGAGTGGAGGTACCCTGGTGCTTCAGTCTGGCAAGCTGACCCAGAGGCTCAGTAGTCATAGCAGGAAGCCATGTGGTGGGCAGGTCTGCATGTCACAGGCAGCTTGAACCAGTTCTGTGTGGTGGTACTTGAAGGACCGACCACAAGTACCTGAGGGACAGAGCCACTCAGGTCTGTGGGAGCTTGCACACTGCCACAGTGTGCCCCAGACGCTAGGCACAGAATTAGAGTTGGGCGTTGGCCTTTCCCACTGGGGGATTTGTATGGTCTTTTTCTTCCCATGCCTCCCTTTTGGAAAGGAGTGTCATTGTATACCGGAAGTATGTAATTTAATTTTTTATTTTTAACTTTTTTGCTTAATATTATTATTTGGGGAGGAATGCATGTCACAGTGTGTGTGGTGGTCAGGTGACTTTATGGGGTTGGTTTTCTCCTTCAAACTTTACATGGGTTTTGGGGAATCAAACTTAGGTTGCCAGACATGAGTAGTAGGCACCTTTACCTACTGAGCCATCTTGCTGACACATAACTTTTTTTAAAAAATTAGATCTATTTATTTAGTTTTATGTGCATGAGTGTTTGCCTACAGGTATACCACATGTGTGTCTGGTGCCCACAGAGGTCAGAAGAGAGCATCAGATTCTTTGGAACTTAGCTGGAGTTTTGGATGGCTGTGAATCACCATGTGGATGCTGGGAACCAAGCCCAGGTTTTTTGCAAGAACAAGTGCTCTTAACCACTGAGCCGTTTCTCCAGCCCCTATAACTTGCTTCTTGATTTTGCAGGGGCTCACGGCTAAGTGTGCGTCTCAGAAGTGGTTTTAGATTTGGTGGCCTTGCTGCCTCAGCCTCCCAGATGCTGGGAGCCTATTGATCTGTGTGCATCAACAAGTCTGTGGTCTTTTGAGTGGTGTTGGAACTCTGACAGCTCTGAGGTGGTAGACGCTGGACTGGGTGTATTCTGAGACATCCATAAGCCTATGGGGCCAGGGGTGGAGTGCTTGCCTGTGAGTGTGGAGTGTCCCTCACGGGATCATATGTTAGTCTGCAGTTGGTGGCACTTGGGTGACTGTCTGAACTGGTGGCAAAAGTCCAGGCACCTGCTGGCAATCTCTAGACATGCTGCTCTTCCCACAGAGACAGGCCAGCCTCATTTTTCCATCCATCACTCAAGGGCCCAAGATTCAACAGGTCACCTCCACCCTGGAACCTCTCTCTGACTCCCCTGCCACCCTGGGATGAGCACTGTCCTGATCTGGCCCTGGTGACCTCTTGACCTCTTGAGCTCAGTATACCTTTCTCAGGGGACTCTAGCCATTGCCAGTGGCTGAGCATAGCAGAGCCCAGGGTTCCCTCCCCCCAATATTCCCTTGATGCTCTGGGGGCCACAACACATAGCGTCCATAGAGGGGTGATCACCTGCTGTCCAGGGAAGTAGCTCCTCTGGGACTTTGCTGCCACCTACAAATCCTTACCAGTCAGCACACCTAAGGTTCTGATTCCCTTGAGGGTGACCACAGGGATTTCTGTATTATGACAGAGACGTTTCTAGAAGATGTCTCTGGAGAGCACCTCTGGTTGCTGCTCTAGTGGGGCCTACAAAGCTTGGGCACTTACTGTGTGTGTTTGCCCAGGGGCCGGGGCACTGGGGGCCATGCTGGTTTCTTCCCTGAAGACATTTCTGTCAGGACAGGGACACAGGCAGAAATGTGAGGCCTGCTGCCATAGTGGTGAGTGTGCAGACAAGTTGGGGCACCTCCGAGAAGAAGTAACTTCTTGCGGTCTTAAGGTTGGAGAGAGGCAGGTGAGGAGGGCAGAGGCTGGCTGGGAGGGCCTCGTAGGAGACTCAGAGCACAGAGCCTTTCTTTCTTGCTCTCTCGGGGACCAATTGTCAGCCACCATCACCAAACACTGGGGACAGCCTGCCTAACACTGTGGTTAGTGGCACAGGGGCTCTAGACCACATGTCCTGGCTTTGAGTCTTGCTTGGCTTGTTCCCTGCTATGAGAAAATATATGCTACCACACCACCCTCTTGGCCTGAGTCTACACAAGCACAAAACGGAAGATGTCTAAGACTGTTCCATGGAACTGCCAGGGGGCTTCAGTGGGACCGTTCACAGGCAGGAAGTTTGGGGGGTTTGTTGTTTTGTTTTGTGGTGCTGTGAATGGAACCCAAGGCCTCATGTACACTAGGCAACTGGTCTACCACTGAGCTTCACCCACAGCCCCTCCGTGGGATTATTCACGTGAAGCGTTTTACACAGAGTAAACATGCATTAAATCTCATTTATCTCTCTAATCCTGAAAGCTTTTATTGAGCACCATCTGTGTGTCAGGTGCTAGCAGATGACCCACACACCCGAACCCAATGCCATGACACTGGAGAGAAGACACGGGGTCAGGGGATTAAGCAGGAGAGTGGAGACTGACTGAAGTCCTGGAGGAGTTGAGTGTGGCTTTCTGGAGATGTTAGCGGCTGAGTGAGGTTTGAGGATGCCTCCACCCTAATGGTCCCCGCTTAGGCAGAACATTCAAGCCCTTGAGTACCAGGGGCCCCCGAGGGACAAAGGAGCCCCTCCCCAAGCCTTCCAGGAGTCCCAGCAGGGGAAGGCCCCAGCAGGCTGGGTTCTCAGGCAGCAGAGCCTACAAAAGGCATCAAACAACAAAAAGGCCTTTCTCACCACGGGTGAGTCACCAGCCTCCAGAGCAGGCCCTTGCAGTAGCTGGAGAAGACAAAACCACACATCTGAAGAAGTTTCCCACGGGCCACCACCGGCTTTAAATAGCTGCATGAGCCTTGGAGGAGGTGGTGGGGAGGGGTGGAGAGCCAGGCCCTAGCCAGTCCGTCGGGATCCCCACTCCAGACCGAGTCTTCACATATAAGTCCCACTGAAGCTGTGTGGATTGGAACCCTGCAGACATACAGAAACCTGGACACGACAGCTGGACACAGACAGCTGGACAGATCTCCAGCCAGCGGCGGCAGTGGGGTGACGCCGGAAAGGGGGAAGTTGACCTCTTGGTGCACCCTAAGCAGCCTTCAGGCCTTGCTGGGCCTCCTGGCCGTCACCTGACCCCCCTGGCGCTCGGCTGCCCCCCTCACCCAGCTCATTCGTGACTGCTCCCGGGGTGGTTTCCGGAGGCAGGCTGGGAGCTGGGCTGTTGACGCACTTGCCGCCCCCCAGCAGGGCTGGGTGTGAATGGAGCCCCCCATCTCCCTTTCCCGTAAATGAGCTCACCCCAGCTGCACAGGGTTCTAAGAAGTGGGAGATGAGTACCCAGCCCCTCATCCACAGTGTTGGGTGGAGCTTTTCTCCAATTCCTCCCTCAACCCTGGCTGGGGGTAGGGGCCACCACAGGCTGGCAAAAGCCCTTCCCTGTGGGTGTGGTCAAATCCCTCGTGTGTCCCAGCAGCTAGGGTTATCACATCTCTAAGACCTGGATCTATCACTCAGAGGACAAATGGACAGGTCCTCAGATATGTGGGGAAACAGCCATGTGCCCTCCCATGTGAGGAAGGACACCTCCCTAGGTTCACAAAACTCTTCAAGACTGTCAGTGGCTCACCGGCTCCAGGCTTTGGAGCCACAGCATACATGACTTACCCAGTCACACAGCATGCCACTGGGGATCCAGGTAGACCACTGTGTGAGTCCACGTCCTGATCAGTCCATAGACGTCAAACATTCACTCAACAAACATACTGAATCCCTTGGTGGGTGACAGACTCTAGATTAATATCATCATACCTGAGAGATTAGTATATATTATATGTTTATATATGATTACATATATTGATATAGAACCATATATTTAACATATAATTTATATATTTGTATTATAATAAACTTAAATATTTATAAATTTAAATGTATTGTTACATTATATTATGACATATACATTTAATAATATATTATTGTATTATTGTGATATTAATTATAATATCATATATCAATTATATATAAAATAATTAGTTATATATTATTATAATATTATATCAATATAGTATATTAAATATATAGAATTCTACATAGTAGTATATAACATATTTATGTTCATATATTAATATACTTAATACATATAATAATATTAAATATATGTACATTTCTCAGCTGAAGCCAGGCTGAGGCCCAGGTTCTTGTGCTGTTTACCTATCTGGGCCTCTAGGTTTGGAAGAACAGTCTAGAGTAGAAAGGGCCCAGGGTCCTCTGTCTTACATGGTTCCTCGGGTCATCTGGCAGCTTAGAGGCTCCAGAACAGGCTCTGAGAAGTTGAAGCTGTTGAGGGCTGCTCATCAGTCCCTCTGCAGGGCCTAGTGCAGAGAGCCTCCAGAGGTGGTACATGGCTGAGGGATGGTGGATATCTACACATCTCTGTTTCCCACAGGATGGGAGCGTCGCGGTCATCTGCTAAGCTGCCACTGAGCCCTGTGACACTGCAGCAACTCTCTGGTGCTCAGGACATTGTGTGGCACTGTGTGGCATCCCTGTGGTTCAGGCTGGTGGAGCCGGGTCTGCACAGGCTACAGGCTATAAATGGGAAGGCTGATTACTGCAGGGCAGAGGGGAGGCATTCAAATGCTCCAGCCTCCCAGGTTCTCTCTCTGTGTGTTCAGCACCCAAGACCCTGGTTATCTTGGGGCCCAGGAGTACTTGGTGACATCCCTCTAGGTCATGTGGGAAACAACATGGAGCTTACAGGCTGGGCTGCCCATGTGCACAGTGCGGTATCCAGTTGAAAACAGGCTTTGGGGACTTGCTGACAGATGACCTGGTACTTCAGGGTGCCAAAGCCCTGGTCTGGGCAGGGGCTGCGCCCTCCAGCTCTGACTGGTGGCAATAGGGGCCACTGTCTTTGGAGATTTTGTGCAGGTTTCTGTATAAGGGACAGCAAGTGCAGAGGGAGTGGCTGACTGGTGGGGTGGGGGCTGGGCAGGGTCACAGTCAGCTTGTGGGAACATCCCAGACTCTGCCAGTCTCCAGGGGAGGCACCTCCCTGGCCTGCTTGGGGGCCAAGAGTTCTATCAAACAGGAGCAGAAAGCCTGTTCCAGCACCTGCAAGTGAGCTGCTGTGCTCTGGCTCTGGGGTGGCAAGCAGAACACTCTGGCCTTCAAAAACCCATTCTTCGTCTGCAAGAGACACCTCGGGATGCGGGAGAGTCATAGTGAGGACTCCTGTGTGAGGAGGCACCGTGATTTTAACAAACACCCTCTGACCTTCTTCCAAGGTTGGGAGCTTCAGGCTGGGGCCTGACAGTAAGTGTGTGTGGATCAGCTGACAGGCTCAGTCAGGGTAAGCTATCATCCTGAACTTGGACTGGGAGACTCTGCCACTTGTGCTCAGCATGCATGTCTGCACGTGTACATGTGTGCAGGCATACATGCATAGACACATGTGTGAGGCTGTGTGTGTAGGCATGAGTGTGTAGGCATGCACGTGCAGGTATGGATATGTGCCTGCATACTGCATTTCCATACTGTGCATTCTTGCTGTGGTCTGGCTGCTGTGGCTGTGCCTCTGGAGGGAGCCTCTCTGAGCCTACACTTTGTACATGGCTCTTACAGGCACACATCGGCTAAGTACATGGACCTAAGTGTGCATGGGCCTGTGGAGAGGCGGGCGGAGGGGGTGGGCTGTGTATACATGAACCTGTGTGTGTGTGTGTGTGTGTGTGTGTGTGTGTGTACCTCTCAGGGGACAAGACTTGGGGAGAACCTTAGAAAGTCCCTTCTGTGGACATCTAGGCCCCCTCCTTCCTAGGTGTGCCCTCCATTCATTCACTAAAGCAGCCTACCCCTTCCAAAATCCTATGCCTTACACACAGGAGCTCCTCAGGTGCCCAGGACCATGACTTGCACCCAGATTTCCCTGTCCTCTACCCCACCTTCTCAGCTTCCTTTCTCACATCATGCCTGGTGCCCCTCTTCCTCTCTGGGGCCCCTTCACTCTGCACAGGTGTCAACAGTTGCTCTTGAGGTCTTTACCATGTCCCAGCACTTGGTACCCCACCTGCCTTGCTTTTTAAAAATTATTCTTATATTTCTAATTATGGGTACATGTGTATAGGTATGTGCACGTGAGTGCAAATTCCCACAGAGGACCGAGGAGTCAGATCCCCCAAGAACTGGAGTTACAGGTGGGTGTGAGCCATCTGATGTGGGTGCTGGGAACTGAACTTGGGTACTCTGGAAGAGCAACATGTGCTCTTCACCACTGAGCCATCTCCCCAGCCCCGTCTCCCAGCCCCGTCGGCAGAACTGGGCTCCTGTTCCCCTAACAGAGGGTCTTTAACTCAGCCCTGTCAGTCTGACACCTCTAAGCCCACTCGAATTTGGCCACCAGGAAGTCCTAAGTGTCTCCATGGCCAGACAGCCTCTGCCTGGTGACTCCGTAAAGAGTAGACGCCCCTCCACGTGCTCGTTACATTTTGCCTGGAACTTGCTTCTGTTTGGTGAGGGTGTGTGTAGTGGGGACCATGTGGCTTTCATTTTGGTTTCACCCTGGAAAAACAGTGGTTTGGACTAAGGAAAGAAACAGTTGGTACAACGTCATGAGAAGGATGGGGGAGGAACCTTGTAAAAGTGGGCACCAACTTTCCACTCATGTTCCAAAGCATTCTGGATGTCTCTCACCTCCTGCCATGGCATGGCTGCCCTCTCCTCCTGCTGTGGCATGGCTGCTTTCTCCTCCTGCCGTGGCATGGCGGCCCTCTCCTCCTGACGTGGCATGGCTGCCCACTCCTACAGTCAGGAGACTAAGTCTGAGAGGGCCGGAACCTGCCCAAAGTTACCAGCTTTATTATGGAAGCTTCCGTAAGGCATGTGAAGGAGAACGGCAGAGGCTCTGCAGCCTTCATTCAGTTTGCAGGGAACCGTGGCCTCAGTTTCCCTGCTGGGAAAGGGGAAAAGATGAAGCAGTATCTTCCGTCATCACTAGAGCAGAGCCCAGGAATCCTGTGGATAGTCCCTGATGTTCATGCTGGGCCCTGAGCCAAGAGCATCAATACACCCTGGTCCCCATACCACAGACTGACAGACCAAGACTTGGTGTGAGAAACCACAAAAGACCCCAGGCCTGGGGGCAGTGCCATCTGGCTCATCAACCCCGACTTCTGGGCCTCTGGGGGCTGTTCCTCAGGTGAGAGCGTCATTCTGAGCAGTTGGGGCCAAGGCAGTGAAAACAGGGGCAATCTGGAAGCACACGGGTGGTCCCAGGGCCCCGAAGCCACCTGTTGGGAGGTGGACGGTCCTGCCCTGGGGAGGAAGCAAAGGGTACTGAGATTCTCAGATTGGTCCGGGTCTGGCTACAGCCATGTCTCCTGAGGGTAAAAGGGTTAGGAGACTTTAATCTATGGGGTGGCCACCCTCTGCCTGCTTGGCCCCAGACTACCACACCTACACCAGCCTCCACGTAACCGTCTATATCCAGATCCACGGCTCCAAGCAGTCAAGAATCAGGTTTGGCTGTGGTCAGGGTCAAGGTGAAGGAGTTGAATGCAGTATCTCAATTGTGGAAAACAGAGAACTTCCACCCTTCCAGATCAGTGTTGTTCCTGGTGGTGTTGACGGTGCAATGACAGGCCGGGTGGAGGTGGAAGCCACCTCCAAAGGCAGGCTGTTTGCTTGGCTCGTGAACTCTCTTCGACACCACAGCCTGCCTCTGGTTGTGTGCAGATGGTTGTCAGTGCCTGTCACAATTCCTGTCACACAAGGCCCTGCACACACGGTAGGTGGTCCACTCAGCGGGGCCATCTTCAGCCTGGCTGATGGGAGACTCAAAGCAAGAACCAGCTAGCAAGCCCCTGCCGCACCATGCCGGTCTTGAACAGGAGGACTGTGGAAACGCTGGCTGACCTGTGCCAAGTGTCACAAAGACAGACAAGCACCGTTCTTGACTTTGCCCTGACCTTGTGGTCCCCAAACCCTCATAGAAAACAGACGGACAAAACCAAAAAAATTCCACCAATAACTGGACTGAAATGGACACCAGAAATGATGCTTCCCTCGTTTTACAGGGAGCACTGGGGTCAAGGGTCATACTGGGCAGTGTCTCCCACAGGGGTCTCTAAACTGTTAAAAAGCCAAGCTCTCATATGAGTACTCAGGAAGTGGGTAATCAGGCCTCAAGGCCAGCCTCAGCTACATAGTGAGTTTGAGGTCAGCCTGGGCTACCTGAGGCTTGTCTCCAAAGCAAAGGAACAGAAGACAAGAAGATTTCAGTGACCCCTGTAGACTGTGCCCCCTCCTGTGTCTTCTCCGCTAATCCAGCCAGGACATCGGGGACCCAGGCTGATGGGGATGGGAAGTTGTTACTGGGAGGGGGTTCAGGCCATGCTCACCCAACCTCACAGGGAAGACGGATGACCCGAGCCAGCCAGGGCCAAACAGAGGGGCCCTACTGTGCCTCTTGCAGCTCAGGCCAGATAGCCTGTGCCCCATCGCCACTGCAGAGTATTGGAGTCTACTAGGACCCTAGGCCCTGCACTCCGGGTCATCTCAGGAGCCATAAGAGGAAGGAAAAGCCACAAGCCCAGGTGAGGAAGTCCTATACCTGCCACTGTTTCTCCTAGTGGATTTCCCCTCAACCACCAAATACTGAAGAGCCAGCTGGGAGGGACCAGGCTGGGCCTGGGCAGGTGGGGGCTGCGGCGGTGGAGGCACAGGAGTCAGATGGCAGCACTTTCCTGGGCCAAATGTCATTGGCTCCTCCGGCATCCACCTTAGAAAGGGCCGGAGGTCCGAGGGATACTTGCTGTATGACCTTAAACAAGTTGCTTGCCTTCTCTGAGTCACTGACACCACACATATGAGACATGCCAGGCATGGTGGTACACGTCTTTCATCCCAGCACTCGGCAGGCAGATCTCTGTGGGTTCGAGGCCAGCCTGGTCTACAGAATGAATTCCAGGAAAGGCTCCAAAACTACACAGAGAAACCCTGTCTTGAAAAACAATAAATAAATAAATAAATAAATAAATAAATAAATAAATAAATAAATAAATAAAATGAGACACTTGACTTTACTTGTGAGTCCATCAATGGCTACACTGGTGATCTCTCCAAATAAGTACCTTAGTATGCCACTTCCTGTCCTGTGCCTCAGTTTCTCCACTTGTGGCTTATCCCAGCCTCTCCTGCATGGGATTCTAAGAAGACGGTGGCCCAGGTCTGTGAAATTCTGTCACTGGCTGAGGAAGGACCAGCTGCTGAGGAATCTGTGGGGTGACAGAACTGGTAATGGACTGCCCTCAGGGATGGCAGCTGAGGGCATCAGCTGGGACAGGGATGCTGCAATGGGAGTAGCTTTCCGCCAGACAGGGGGAGATGCCACAGCCCCAGGTACTGTGACTCCAGGAGCCAGTGGTGCCCCAGGGCAGCAAGCTCCTGATTCTGGGTGGGCATCAGATCCTGGGCCCCTCAGCAGGTGACTCGGGCAGGCCTGTGGACTGTGGGGCAGGTAGGCTGAGTAGTTCCACACCCTAGTCACTGCTGTGACTCCAAGTTCTGTGCTCCCAGAATCCTTCTGACCAGGTCCAGGCCTCTGTCTCTCATGTCTCTCCCACACCCTCCCTTCCAATACCTCTGTGATGGCCACAGGCTGCAGAGAACCCCCAGCTGTCCCAGGCTTACTCCCATGGGACTGGGAGAGGGGCACACCACAGACCCAGCCGACTGGGGCACCCAGCCTTCTTCATCAAATGCCTGGAAGAAGACACTGCCTCTGTGAGCCTCAGTTTCCTGCTTCCCAAGCCTTAGTTCACAAGGCAACAGGACGGTTGAACCTGTTGTCCAGGCTCAAATCCCAGCTCTGTCGTTCATAAGCTGCACAACCTCCAGCAATGTACTCCACCTTTCTGTGTGGCTCAGTTTCCCCAGTTCTGAAATGTGAGTAAAAATTGAACGTCTTCCTTATGGGGCTGTTGTGATGTGAAATGTAAAATGGCCTGGCCCCAAGTCAGCCCCCTAGAGGTATGGCTGGAATCAGATGGGCATGTGACATGTGTGGCTGGTAACGTGGTGGCCGAAGGGGACAGTAGGACATGACCTTTGCCCTTGCTGGGCCTCAGCAGTGTTTTCTGGTTTATACTCTGCCAGGTGAAATGTGAGTGCTAATGATCGACCTGACAGGATCGGGGAGCTCCGGAGACTTCTCCCACCATGCCTGTGGGGGATTGTCTTGATGGTGTTAATTGATGTGGGAAAACCCATCTTAATTGTGGATGGGACCATTCTCTGCTCAGGGGATCCTGAACTGTGTGAAATAGAGAAACTGAGCTGGGCACATGCTCTTGCATTCATCTCTGCTTCCTGGCTGTGGCTGGGATGTGACCAGCTGCCTCACGTGGTGCTGGAACTATAGGTGTGTGTGTGTGTGTGTGTGTGTGTGTGTGTGTGTGTGTGTGTGTGTGTGACATGTCCTATTTATGTGGTGCTGGAACTATAGATGCGTGTATCCCATGTCCTATTCCTGTGGTGCTAAGATTGAACCTGTGGCTTCATGTGTATGAGGCAAGCACTCTACCAACTGAACATTCTTCCAGCCCAGGACATGCAATTTTGAGGGAGAAAACTTGACTGAGGTGGGTATAGTTGGATGTGTGGAAGCCTCCCCTGCTTGCAAACTACCTTGTTTGATTTGTTAGTCTTGCATGTTACCCAGGTCACAGCATAGGGCTGAACATGACCAGGGAAGCCTGAAACACTTGTCCCTGTACTTGGGGTGCCCCAAGAGGACCGGTCCCTTGAGCCTAGCAGCTTAACTGTGGACCTGCCGTCTTTCACCTATCATCATGACACCCTCCTTTGGTCACTCAGCAAACTCCCCCTGCTGCTTCCTCAGGGTGACCCTGCATCCTAGACTCCGTGTGCCTATGCCTTGCCATGCCCGGCACTGAGTCCTGGAGACAGAAGGCAGGACAAGGTAGATGTGAGCCATAACCTGGTATACAGCAGAGAAGGCCCATACAGTCTATCCCAGCATTCCACAGGTGGAGAAAAGGTTTATTTTGGCTCTCTGTCTCAAAGCCTTCAGTCCACTGGAGTAGGATCTGTGGCAGACAACTCGCATCATGGCAGGAAGCAGGAGAGAGAAGCCTGAGGGTAGGCTTTCTCTTCTCTCTTCTTTTATTCCATCAGGTCCCCAGCCTTTAGGACAATGCCTCTACCCCCATTCAGGGTGAACCTTCTTACAAATGTCTCAGGCACTTCTCAGCCCAGTCAGGTTGACCAAGAGGAACCACACAGAGACTTTCTACTGCACAGAAATCCACATCTGAGCACACAACTTCTAGAAGCCTTTTAATGGCACACACTGAGTCAAAGGGACAGTCCCCTGGGCCAGCGCAGAAAGCAGGAACAGACCCAAGAGAACGCATGTTTGCATTCATTATATGAAGTTTAATTGTCAGCTTGATGCAATCTGGAATCACCTACGTGATGAGCCTCAGGACATGGCTGTACTGGACTTATCTCTTGATTAGGTTAACTGAAGAAGAGGCCCACTGTGGGTGGCCTCATTCCCTAGGTTGGGGTTCTGGGCTGCATACAAAGGAGACAGTGAGCTGAGCCCCAGCGTTCATTTCTCTCTGCTTCCTGACTGTGGATGCAACGTGACCAGCTGCCCCACACTCCTGAAGCCATTTGTTGTTGTTGTTGTTGTTGTTGTTGTTTTGTGCTCTTCCAGAAGACCCTTGGTGGCTGAAAACAATGAACAATTAATTACTGTGCTGTCACTTCTGGAGGCTGGGATTTGGGAGCAGTAAGTCAGGCTTAGCTTGGGCTCTCCGAGAGGGTATGGGCCTACAATCAGGATGGTGCCCAACCATCTAAAGGCTTGGCCCCAGATGCCAGGGGCTGGCTCCCAGGGGGCTCATTGGCATGGCTGCTGAGTCTGTATAGACTACCAGAAGCCCTAGTCACCAGACCCCTGTGTCAATTGCTTGACTGTGTACTTATAACAGGGCAGACAGCTTCTTTCAGAGGGGGCTGAGAAAGGGCACGATGCAAGAACATTCATGTTCTTAAGGATTCAGCCTCAGAAGTTAGCCCCTTCTCTCTTTTTCTTTCTGGCAGGGTCTCACTTTGTAGCCCAGGCTGGCCTAGAACCCAGGACCCCCCTACACCAGTCTCCCGAGTGCTGGGATTACAGATATACAGAGGCATATGTTTCTGCATCACCCAGTTGGCTAAATCAGCCCTGCCCCAGGTGGGCTGGGCTTTCACAAGGGATGAATACCAGCAGATGTGGGGGACAAGCCCTCTCAGAGACTGGCTCCCAAGACTGGGCACCTCTGTTCCTTCCAGCCAGAGGCCGAGGCTGCAGCATGCAGCACACAGGAGTGCCTTCAGGTGCCCCATAGCCAAAGATCATTTGTAATCACCTGCTTGCAGGAGTTTTACAGTCAGCGGCCTGGGTAGGTGGCTCTGCTTGCAAGTCTCCCTGAAGTACCTGGTATGGCTTCCCTACACCAGAAACTCAGCTCAGAACCATGCTGCTCTCTGAGACAGTGAGACTGCTTAGTCTTAGTATGAATTAGTTCATCTTCAGGCCATAATAAAGGATAGGATTTGGAGTATAATCTAGTCGGGAGAGGGGCCAAGGCTGACCCGCAGACCAAGCAGAGTGACTGGTAGTGGTCTCCAGTGGGGAGCAGTTGGAGAGGGTTCTCCAGGAACTGCCGTGGGGTAACTCCCCAGGATCCTGAGGGGACAGTGAAGGGAGGAATTAGGAGGTTGTCCCTGCTGAGAGTTCTGAGGACCACGAACTAGGTGAGATGCCACAGAGAGATCAGGTGACATGCAGAGGGCTTAGCCCTGTTGAGACAAACTGACCCCAACATTCCTGGGTTCTCCAACCTAAAGCTTCCAGAAGGGGCTTCTGAAAGGGAGAGTCTGGGGTCAGCCCTGGCTCTGTCTCCTGCTGTACCGTGCTGAGACTCCAAGCTCACCTGGGTCCTCTGACCCTCAGCTCCAGGCCCCATGCTCGGAGCCCACTCAGGGGACATCCAGTCAGCTGGACTGAGGGTCAGTCAGGTTCTTCTTCACTTGCTTTCTCACCCAGACCTTCCTAAAATCATAGGAGGGCCACCCAGCAAAAGGTGCTGACCCGGGGCCCCTGACCATCTAATGGCCAGCATGGGATCTGGGTGGGCAGCTTGGAGACAGGGGCACATCCAGCAGAGACTGAAAGCCTGTGAAATGTCCCAGAGACATTCATTTGAGCAGGAAAGGAAGGAAGCCTGCCAGTTTGGGGGGTAATTATTTTGCAAAACTTTACGAAGTTTCGGAAAATCTTGTTTCCCCCTTCATTGAAACCATTGTTTTTCAAGGGAAATTGAATTAGAAGGTGGTGGCGGCTGGAGGGGGCAGGAGAGGGAAGAGTGAGCCACATGTTTTTCTAACTAACTGGGCGTCTGTCCTGTGCCAACAATTCCCAAAGCTTCTTGCGCTCTGAGTCTGGGACCACCAGGGCTGTGGCCAGGGGCAGGAGGGAAGCCCCCTGCAGCTTCAGGGACGGTGGCAAGACTGGATGTGCCCCCACCTCCTTCACTGGACTGGAGGCGCTAAGCTTCAGCTGAGAAGGGGTGTCAGGCCCTGAGTGCTAGTGCATATGCCTGGGAAGGGTTGGGCCTCAGTTTCCCTCCTTGGAGGACTGCAGTCAGCAATGGATGCCTGGAGTGGTGAGCAGACTCCAGGCAGATGGGATTTGAGCTCTTCTGTGCAGGAAAGAGGGTTGTTGCCTTGATCATTACTTCCAATCAGCACCATCCTACAGGCCTGTGCTATTCGACTGGTAGAGTCTGGTAGGGGCAACAGCAAGGATCAGCTAGTGATGTCTGCTGTGGACATACATTTGGAAGGAATGGTAGGTACTAGACCAAGAATTTGCCATCTCTAATCTGTTCTTCCAGGAAGGGCAAAGGTCTTCCTAGGCCTCATTCAGGAGGGTGCTCCAGCCCCAGCAGAGGAGGCTCAGTGAGTCCCCAGGAGGGCACAAGTGGGGAACTGTCTCTGGGTGCAGCAGGGTTCCTCTTGTACCTTGCACCAAGGGACTTGTGAACCTCGTGCTCAAGATGGACCTCGTGTCTCAGGCAGCCCACAGAGCTTATGTTGTATAATTGTGCTGTCACCAAAGCCTGCCCAGGCCACCGCAGCTAAGGTGGTCCTCTGCAATGTGTTTAGCCCTTTAAAGGGGGCTAGCTTCCACTAAAAGTGATACCTCCTCCTCTCCCCTCATCCCTTCTCTTCTCCCTCCATTCCTTCCTTCCCCTTTCCTCTCCATGTCCTCCTACCCTCCTCCTTTTGGTCCTCCCCATAATCTCCCTCTTCTTCTTCTCCCCTGCCCATCTCCTCTTGATCCCCCTTCTCTTCACCTAGCCCATGTGATGCTCTAGTCCAGGAGGCAGCATCTTGCCTCCTGCCTCTGCTCCTACACTTGCCCCATCAGTAGCAATCCCCCCTCTGCTGGGTCCTGATATCCCGGGAAGCAGGAGAAGGTGGGGAGGAAGCTGCAGGTCCTGGGCTCACACAGTTCAGGTTTTAGTACCGTTTCCTCTTCTTTCCGCAGCTGATTTTGTCCGCTGAGATCACAGCCCCATCAGCCCCTGGCTTTGAGATGTGGCTCTCAAGCCCTTAGTGTCTGGTATGCAGTAAGTGCAAATTTTCTATCATTATAAGACCTGTAAAAGCTTCCCAGACAGTGTGCCCTTGTAGGCTCCCTGCATATACCGGAAACCATATGTCTGCCCTGTTCCGAGGACATGGCACAAGAGAGCCTAACACCAGGAGTTTGAGCGAATGAGCACCCAGCACTGCTGCCTTGGGGTCTGGTTTATTGTAGAAGCATGAATTGAGCACCTGCTGCATACCCTGGTTGGGACTGATTAGCTTCATCTGTGCTCCTTCCCCACCTCTGCGATGTCTCTCAGTAAGGTGGGAGTTGCCTACCAGGCAAGGTATACAGCAGGAGCTCATCAGTTGTACCACTGGTGAGGACTCGAGGCAGAGGGGCTGGAGCAGAAACTCAAGGAAGCTCATGGGAGCCCAGTCTCTGGACATACTTCCCCCACAGTGGGTCCCAAACCAGCCTAGACATTCACAGATTGGGAACCACAGGGCTGTGTCATTAATTGTCCTGGCTGCCATTGCCGCTGCCCAGGGACCCGGAAACACCACATTCACTCTGCAGAGCCACTATGATTGGGAACTGGAGAAAGGCAAGGGTGTGGCACCATACTTCTCTCGCTTGGGGTCTCTTGTGCCATTGTGGTCAGAGCTGGCTGGGCTGTGTCCATCTGGAGACCTGAACGGGCTGCATGGCCATGCTGGCGCCTTGTGCCAGCTGGCCGCCAGGAGCTCAGCTGGGCCAGCTGCTGGAGAGCCTACACATGTCCTCTCGGGTGGTGGCCTCATGTGGCAGCTGACTTCTCCAGGGTGAGTGTGCCACATGCACAGCTTTCAGCCATTCAGCGTTATATGACCTACCATGGAGGTCACATCGTGTCCTCACATGACAAGGGCTGCACGGTCCCACTGGGAGGAGGTGAGGAGGCCTGCCTCTCCATCTTTAAAAACACTTCACACTAATTCTTTTATTAATTGAACTAGTTTGAGTTAAAATCCTTAAGGAAACTGTGCCTAGTGGTACACACCTATAATCCCAGCAACTTGGGAGACTGAGGCAGAAGAACAAAAGTTCAAGGCCAGCCTGGCTATAGAGTGAGTACAAAGCCAGCCTTATATCTCTATACTAAAAAGCTCCTCCTCCTCTTACTTTTGTGAAATTTATCTCATGTAGCCCAGGCTGACTTCAAACTTTCTATGGTGCCGAGGACTTGCCTTGAACTCCTGATCTCATGTTTCTACCTCCCTAATGCTGGTATTTCAGGCCCATCCCACCACACCTGACTCTGATCTTCTCTCCTGGTGCTAAGCAGTGGCAGCAAACTCAGCTTCTGGTTGGCCCCACACTCACAAGGGACACACACCAACTGTTCTGCCTGCACTGAGGTGAGATCTGGGTGTGACAGTGGGAATACACACCTCCGGCGGGCTGGAGGAGGGGAGCATGTCAGCTCTGAGCAGCCCCTTATAATCAGAGGGCCATTTACCTAAGGGGAGCAGAACTCTCAGGCCCCTCCTGCCTGAGATGGAAAGTGACCATGCCATCCACACCACTAGACCTTACAGCACTGGTGGACTGGAAACCACGCCCCATAAATAGGTTTGGGTATCTTCAGGCTGCAAGTTCTGTGTTAACTGAGCTAACTTTTCATCCCACTCCTGTGTCCCTTCTAAATGCTGGTCAGTGTCTGGAATTGGTTGGAGCAGGGTGACAGTCTCTAGCTCATCCAGCTGTCAGCAGGCTCCTGAAGGCCACCCAGAGCCCCCCACCATCTGACCATGTGCAGGCCATTCATATCCCCTAAGACAGTAGAGCACAGTGCCTGATCCCTCACCTCCATTTAAAGGTTCTTGTGGTGAGGCCAGGCTGTGTTAGTTGCTATTGCTATGACGAAGTCTTTGACAAAAGCAGCTTGAGGGGTTATTTTGTCTCAGGGTACAGTCCATCACAGTGAGGCCTTCAGGTGGGATGGCCTTGAAGCAGCTGGTCATATTGTGTCCACAGGCAGGAAGCCATGAATTCCGGTGCTCAGCTAGCTTTCTCCCTTTCACAGGGACCAGAACCCAGGCCTAGGGAATGGTGATGCCCGCAGTAGGTAGGTCTTCCCATTTCACTCAGTCTATGTAAGATAACCACCCACAGGCATGCCCAGAAGCCCATCTCCCAGATAATTCTAGATCTCAACTTGAAAACTGAGATTTGTCATTCCAGCTCCACTCCTTGTCAAGTTGACACCCAAACACATCAATTTAACCAGAAGTTTCCTTCCATTGCCCCCAAGTTCTCATGTTTACCTCAGAATGCAAAATACAGTCAAAAGTCTCTACCACCTCTAACACTTCTGACAGTTTTAAAGTCTGTGTCTCATCTGAGACCCAATCAATCTTTAAGTGCAAACTCCTGTCAGACTTAGAAATAAATAAAACAGGAAATCATTAAGAGGGTGCTGCAGCTAAAGGCAATACTGTACAAAGCCTACCATCCTGCGTTTGATCCTGGGAGCCCACGTGAAGACTGAAGGAAAGAACCATCTTCACAGAATGGTCCTCTGATCTCCACACAGGTACAGCGGTATGCACTCCCCTGCATATCACACACACACACTAATAATAATAAATAACACGTTACATATTTCTAACATAATGATGGCAGAGTAAACATTCCTAATTTCAAAAGGGAAGCATTAGCCAGACATGGTGGTGCAAGCCTTTAATCCCAGTACTTGGGAGGCAGAGGCAGGGGTCAAGGCCAGCTTGGTCTACAGAGCAAGTTCCAAGACAGTCAGAACTACATAATGAGACCCTGTCTCAAAAAAAGGGGGCAGGGGAATGGGGGAGCATCAGTGTATAGTGAGGATTTTTCAGACCAAAGCAAGACAAATCCTGTAGTTCTTTGTCTAGCATCTGAGGAGTCAAGATAAATTTGGCGGGACTCTGGAGGGCTTGGGTGTAATCCCATTCCTCCAGTTCTGCTGTGTGTAGCACACAGAGCCTCCCTCCTAGGCTGGCTCCTCTGCATACCACCTACTTTTCTTGGTGGACGTCTTATAGTCATGGCATCCTCAATATCCTGGGGCTTCCTTCCTGGCTCTGCACTTGGCCTCTCAGGGGCTCCTTGCAGGTACCCTACCCTGTCACATATTGCCTGGCCTCAGCTGCTCTCCACAATCACCTCGTCTTGATTCTTTCATGCCTCCAAAACCAGTACCACAAGGCAGACACCGCCAGACTCTGTGGCCAGACAGAGATGTAGCCAGGCTCTCCCTGGACCACAGCGGTATCCACTTCTGTGTGCTGACCCTGGGGAACACTTCCCCAGGCAGATGCCTTTGAGCGACAGGGAACCCCTTGTTTAGGCTTTCTTGATTTAAATGAATTTGGATATAAACAAGATAGAGCCTCCCTTGGATGGTTCCCCTCCCCCACCCCCAGGATGCCTATCCTGTCCCAGTGTGGTGCCAGGGGACTTGCTCTTCAGAGCTGATGATGGCCTCTCTTAACAGTGACAGCTGCTTTCTCAGCACTGGCAGGAATGTGTTCCTCTCTCAGATTTTCTTCTGTCAAACAAATTAGTTGACTACTTTTAAATTCGGCTTCACTCAATTTCTCAGGACATAGGCAGAAAAAAGTCAGATTCTTGGTATCATGAGAACACCCGTTTGTCCTAGTTCCTCATAGAACCCTCCTTTTCCTTTCAAACCTCGGGAGTCCATGCCTCCAGCATACAAATTTCTCCCAGCATTCTTGCCTTCTAAGCACCCATCAGAACACCCCACCAAATCTGCTTCCAGCATTTTACTACTTTTTTAGCCCTAAGTTCCAAACTCTTCCACATTGCCACCACAAAACGGTTCCAAAGGCCTAAGAACCACATGGTCAGGCTTGTCGCAGGAATGGCCAAACTTCTCAGTAACTATTTTTTTTTCTTAGTTACAGTTCTCCTTGCTGTGATATAATATTCTGACAAAGTCAATTTAAAGCAGAGAGGATTCATTGTGACTCTCATTTCCAGGGAACAGTCCATCACCTCAGAAAAGCCCTGGCAGCAGGAACATAGGGCACTGGTCACATCCCATCCTGAGTCAAGAAAAAGAGAGCAACAGTGTTTGTATTCAGCTCCCTTTCTTTTCGAACACTCCAGAATCCCCGCCCAGGAAATAGAGCCTCCCACATGGGCAGGTCTTCACACCTGGGCTCATCTCCCAGGAGCTTCTGAATCTCATCAAGTTGACAATTGAGATTTGTTGTCACAGGTCATCAAGGTAAGCTTTCTTTGGGTTCAAGTTACCTTTACCAAGTCTTGTCCATGCTCAAGGGGACAAGGGGCCATATTATGGCCTGTCACAACCATTCTGAAATGCCAGCTGGGCTCTGTCAGCTTCCTAAACCTTCAAGTACGAACCTCATCTGCAGAAGTCAGCCAGTATACAAGAGAAGAAGACCCTGGCACCAGGGACCTCAGCCCTGATGGCCGAGAGATGGGAAAGGGCACTCCACCCCCTCTTGGTGCCAGTCCTCACTGAGACTGCCTGAGTTTCCTCAGAGCCAGTCCCTGGGAGGCATGAGACCAGAGTCCCTCTGGGTATTTCTAGCAACATTCTGAGGATCTGAACAGCACTCTCTTGCCATTCTTTGTACTCACATGGCCTCAGGCCTAGGCTTGAGCATGGACACTGCAGCCATAAAGCGCTGGCTGATGTGTGTGGTTGTTAACCTTGGCTTCTAACTCTGCTCCTGAGGAAGACGCTCTGGGAAAGCATACATGAGGACCTCTGGGTCTTCATAAAATGCAAGGTAGTCAGAGCCCGCATCTGCATTGACTCTCTTGATTGTGAAGGCTCTGGTGTTCTTGTAGCTAGGGTGGCTCAGACAGGATCAGGCTGTGCCATCTCAGAGCTTTGAGAGGCAGGGGCTTGGGAGTTTCCATATAGGTTATTTTTTACTTGTCTTCCCAGGACAACATGATGGATGGCCCACCCATAGCACCTGCCTTGTTCATGGTTAATATGCTTTGAGGAGAAGTCACAGTCAGCTGGGGTGTTGTTCAGTAGTAGAGCACGTGAAGGGCTCTGGGTTTGATCTCCAGTACTGAAGTAATAAGTCAAGCTTATGATTACCGGAAATAAGATTTCTTAAGTTAATTAATTCAATAATTAATTAATTGACATAGGTCTTTTTCTATGCACAGTCTTGGCTGTCCTGGAACTCCCTATCTAGGCCAGGCTGAGACTCAAACACATAGAGATCCACCTGCCTCTGCCTCCCAAGTGCTGAAATTAAAGGCATGCACCACTACACGGGGCTACTTAAGTAATCTTAAGAAATTAAATTTGTTAAGATGCCTCCAAGCCCGAAGACCTCAGTTTGATTCTGGGATCTGTATGGTGGAAGAGAAGAGCCGACTTCAGTGGGCTGTCCTGGCTTCCACATGCCCTCCCACACTCCCTCAGAGTCATAAATAAATAAATAATTTTTAAAAGAAAAAAATTAAACTTACTTCAGTGAAAAGAATGAATGCATTTGAAAAATACATTAAGAACTACATTCAAGATGAATTTAGGGTTAGAGACTCGTTGAAACTATTACTGGAATGACCAAAAATTTGGAAAGAAAACATTTTTGGGAGGCAAGTCCACCACAGAGGGGCCCTATGCCCAAGATCATGAGGTGGGGCTCCATTTCTTCCTGAGTCATCAAGCCAAAGGCAGGGAGTTTAAGACAGGTCGCTGGGCAGCCCTTACTTGCCAGCAAGCTTGGGGGCCTGTCTCCAACTGTGGGCAGAGCAGTGGGCGTAGAGAGCAGCTGCGTGCAGCCCCAGCTGCTGCAGAGCCCAGAGCAGCTGACCAGTGTGTAGTCTGCGGCCTCCCAACTGGCCCAGAGGACATCCTGGCCTGAGCCAGTGGCCCGTGGATGCCAGTTCCCTACTGGGGAAGAACCTGGGGGGCCCTGGAGCGTCTGGTTTTCATTTCTGTGGCTAGGAAGTCTCTGTGGAGGGAGCTTGTGGCAAGGGTGGAGAGGCCCAGGTGGGATGGTTGAAAGGCATGTCAGCTCAACACCAGGTCGGGGCAAACTCATACAGCAAACATGAGCATGTATCTGTGTTCTCAATATGGAGGGTAGCAAGGCCAAACCTGTTGTCTGATGGCATATTGGGCGGGGGTCCACAAGGGGCACAGAGTATCTATCAGATGTAGAGGTAACATGGCTTCTTCTAGGGGCCTAGGACAAGCCCACAGAATCAGTCCTGTTCCAGGTGTTACAAGTGTTCATGTGTAAGCTGGGATGGGGGACTCTCTCTACGTTAGGGGAAAGCCTGGGGCAAGGGATCTGGGGGTGGGAGTCGGGGTGGGGGATGGAAAGGGAGATAACTCATTGCTTCTACAGCTTCTGGATTTTAACAAACCGCATGGCAGGGCACCCACTGAGCACAGTCTGTAAGGGGTTCTTCCTGGTGTTAATCCATCAGATTCCCAGATTCTCCACTACCCAGAAGACCTGGGAAAGAGGTTCTCTTACAATGCCTCCATGTATAGACACTGAGACTCAGAAGGCCTCAAAGCAGGTTCGGCATCAGACAGCAAGGAAGTGGTGTTCACCAGCCATGGCCAACCCCAGCCGCCACTACCCTCATGAGCCACTACTCACTTTGAGCCATCAAAGGCCATGCTTCCTATGAATGCAGCTTCCTGGGGTACACTCCCACCTACCCGCTGTTCTAGTCAACGTGTTCCCTGCCATCATTCTTAGACCTGGGTTGCTCAAGGCTTCGAGGTCTGTGTCAAAACCCATGTGAGGCGTGACAGCAAAGATGCAGCCTCCAGGATCTGTGGAGAGCTGAGCTGGCACCACAGGGGTTGGATGTTTACCCAAGTGGCTGTCTGCTCTGGCCTCCTATGTGCCAGGCCAAAGCTGGATGTTGAGACACAGATGTGCACCTGCTCTGGCCCTGAACCTAAGGTGTCTCAGGCCAGTGGGGACAGGAACAGGATCCAACTGGTTCCAGGAGACTGACTAGAACCATTAGGAAGATTTGGCCCCAGGAAATGCAAAGAGGGAGAAGTCTGGCTAACTGCATGAGCCCAGAGCAGCATCCTGGGGTCTAGGGGGTGGGGGTGGGAACTTAAAGAGGAGGGGCTGAGTGCAGAGGAGAAAATGCAGAGCCCACCAAGAAAGTTCCAGACCCACAAGAGGGAAGAACCATCAAGAGAAGTCACTGAGAGGTGAGACCCATGTTTGCAGTGTTGGTCAAGTCCTGCACACACCAACTCTGGTCTAGCTCAAGACAGGCTGGGGAAGGTCACATTTGTCCCATTCTGCAGAGGGAGCTGCTGTGGCTAACTATCCTGGTTGGCCTGGATGCCTCATGTCCCAAGAAGCTCCTCCATCCCAAGCAAACTGGGAAGACTGGTCCAATGGATAGCCTGCTGACATGGGGGCCCGAGAAGCCCCAGTGCGAGGGCTATCATCCCCTGCACCGTAGGTGTTCCTCAGTTCTACATGGCACCCAGGGAACATTATTGCACACTTGGGATGGTGGCAAGTGTCCCTCCAGATGGCAAAAGAGCCAGTGCCTTTGAGGAAACTGAGGCTGAGTGACTAAGACTCGTGCCCAAGGCCACACAAGTACAAATGGCAAGCTTTAGACTGGTCTGGTCATCTGCAGGACTCCCACTGAGCCATATGGCTGCTTATGGTATAACCATCAAGACATCTGGACAGGGTCCTTGAGTTCACCTCCAATCTGCTGTGTCTCAGTCAAGACCCTCCTGACTCCACCCCACTTCCCATTCCAAAATTGCTGCCTTAAGTCTGACAGACAATGTCTGCCTTCCCAGAGCCAGGGAGGGTCAGGCCCAGAGGCAAGGGAGCTGAGGGGAAGGGGAGCTGGGCCTCAGGGGCCCGCCCTGCTGTCTGGGCTTGGCCACCACAGTGTCTCTGACCACAGTCATACCTCTTCCGGGCGCAGTGGGCTCGGAGCTACCCACAGTAGGAGCCTTCAAAGGAATACTGAACAGGGCCAAGACAACCAGGAGGGGCTGGGACACACTGCCCCTAAGAAGCCTGTCTTTGTGGCCCTGGCTACCTCTCCCTCTGACGGGGTCCTTGTCCATAGTGAGAGATCAAGAATGGTTTGAGCATGAAAGGAGGGTCAAATGTGTGGCCAGTCTCCACTCCAGCTGCAAGAGACCAAGGTCCAGCCTGTGGTCTAACCATCCTCCAGCTCTGGACCTGATTCTTGTGCTCCCCCACCCCCAGTCTCTCGTCACCCTGCCAGGCCTGGCACTGTTCTGTGCCAGGAGAGCCACAGACCCCAGAAAGCTCTCCTACCTAGCATCAGTCCCTCTTCCCAGGTACAGAGCACCTGGACCCTGGGTAGGGGCTGCTGGGGGGCCCACTGGCTCCTACATAGGGGCCTCTGAGCCCCCATCTCCCCACTCTCCCACCCCCCACACTGTGGTTAACTGAAGAGGAAGCAGCCGGGCTGCACACAAGGCCCAGAGTCGTGCTCACTGGGGCTCGATGGAAAGTTACAGCCGCCACCACCAAGGGCTTTGAAGACCAAACTGTTTGTGTTCCCCACAGCTATTTGTGGCCAAGGCGCCCACCACCCACCACGGCCCTGGCTCAGAGGTAGGGACTGAGCAGAAGTCAGCACTGTGGCTGTCCTCAAGACAGCCAGACCAGACCAGCTCATAACCCATCCCCATGTCTTACAACCAACCTGCCCAAGCCATCAAAGCTAGCCCAATTCTAGAAACTCAAGTAACCAACCTGTCCCACTGGCGGTACCCAACTAACCCCACTCAAAAGAGCCCAAAGCCATCACCCAGCCAACTAACCTAGCCTGGATAATGAGTTCAACCAGTCTAACCAAGCTTAACTCAGCCAGTCAGCCCACTCATGCAGCTGAGGCCACCAACACAGCCCTATCCAAGTCTGCCACCCAGCTCAGTCAGCAGCCGGGTGGACAGGCCCTTCCTGAAAGCCACAAACCAGGCAACCTTGTCCCCAAAGAACCATCCCAACTGTAGCCAGTTAATAAATTCTATTCAGCGAGTCCTACAACTCAACTTACCCGGTTTAGGCCAACCAGATTCTCAATCTGGATAATCCACAGTTTTACCACACGAGCCATTGTACCCCACCCACATAAACACCCCACCTCAGCACACAACCACCTGACCCCAACATGACCACCCTACTTCACAACATGGCCAACCTATCCCACCCCATCATACCACACAACCGCTCAACTCCACCACCACAAACACCCCACCCTACCCCATGACTGTCCTACCCCACCAACATGAACACCCCACCCCACCACATAACAACCCAAACCCAAGATCACCTCACCCTACTCCACATCACTTCAACCCTATTACAAGACCACTGACCCACCTTAGCCCCATCCACTGGGGAGCCCAGTGAATCCCTCTTATCCAGGTGACCAAGCCTAACCTAGCCAGAGGCTGAGCCCTTCTAAGCCAGCCTCAGCCCTCAGGTATAGTAGGGTCACCCTTCCCAATGCAGCATGTTGTCCACAGCTAGGCAGGCCTTCCCTCCAATGGCACCCCACCTTCTTTAGGATTGACTGCACCCCTGAGGGAAGCCATGAGGAAGTCCCAGCCCCTAGGAGGTGATGCCAGCCTCCAAAGACTGTCATAGGACCACCTTGAATCTAACTCAGACTAGCAGGGTAGGAAAGGCAAAGTCAGGGCTGAGGGAACTCTGGAGGAGGACCTAGCTCCATGGCTGGCATGACACACATCATGAAGAATGACGGAAGGGTGGGAGGCACACAGTGCCAAGGCTTAGAGGTGGACCCCTTGGCAATGGTGGCAGTTTGCCGTGGCTGAGAGCTGGAAGCCCAATGGGAGAGGAGGGGTGCCAGCCAGACTTTCACGACTGTGACAAGATGGCTGAGAACTGGACTTCAAGAAGGATGGTTTGTTCTGATTTATAAGAGGTCTCAGTCCTTGGCTGGCTGGCTCCATGGCTGTTAGGCCTGTGGAGAGGCAGCGACATTATGATGGAGAGCCCATTGAAGGAAAGTTGCTCCCCTGTTCCCACAATAGCAACCAGGAAGCAGAGAGAGGAAGGGGCAGGAGACAGATGTTCCCTGTAAAACACTCCAGCAGCCCACTTCCTCCCACCCTTTCCCACAATGCCACCCAGGCAGAGCCTTTCACGGACTAGACCCACCCTCAGCTTCCATGATGGGACCAAACCTTCCACACAAATGCCTCTTGAGGATGCTTCATATTCAAACCACAGCAGGATGGATGAGCAAGGACCCTGGCTGCCGCCTGGGACTGGATCTGAGTCTGGGGGAGAGGAGTGAGACACTGAGCAGGGGAGGGTCTGGGTCAGGTGGCCATGGCTGCAGGAGATAGACTGCAAGAGTTAAGGTCTGCCTGGCTCGGTGGGTCCCTTCACAGGTGGGTACTGAGGGCTAGAGATCAGGTAGGTCCAAGGCTCAGGGCCCAGCCTGGCTCTTAGCCCACTGTTTCCATTCCACGACATGCTGCAGCCCACTCCAGGGGCCCGGCCCCACTGCTGAAGCCAGAGCTCCAGAACTCCTGCTTCTGACTCTGTGGAGAGGCAAAGCCTTCTGGGGAGACAGGGGCCCTGAGGCTGGGGGATGAAGGGGTCGGGAGAACTTGCAGAAGTGAGAAGGAATATGTGGAAAGGGGTATAATTGATATTTAGGGATAGCAGGACCCAGGTGGAGACCCATGCCTGCCCTTAAAGCCATCTTGGGGGATACCCAGACCTGGCAGGAGGTGACAGTCGCCAGTTTCCTTAAGGGCAGAGCAAGGCTGTACCAACTGATGACTGGTTTACCCTTCCACTTTGACTCAGGGAAACTGCAGTGGACACTTGCGCAGCAGTGACCCGAGGAGAAGGGGCTGAGGGCCGTCAGATCAGCATCCTCAGGCCACTCCTGGAGTCCAGGGTCCAGAGCCTGGAAGGTTTCAATGGCCCACACCTTTTCCCAGCAAGCCCTGCAGCCCACCTTGCCAGCTGAGCCTTGACTGAGAATAAGATGTCTGCTCTGTCAGGAGCTGAGCTGAGAATCAAGGGCATTGCTTCCTGGCTCTGTATGACCCACCCCAATCTGCAGGACTCTGTCCCATGAATTTCAGATTGGGAGAAAAGCAAGTGCTTCCCACAACCGACAGCCTGGATCAATAGAGCCCCGCCTCCCTCACCAGGTCTAACAGCAGGGGCTGTTGCTCTCTACCAACCCCAGACCGTCCAATCCTGCCTGCTCTGCCACCTGCCTCCCTGGTTAGAGGAGGGAGTCCAGGAGACACGTGCCCATGGGCTCTGAGAATGAGGAGGCTATGTGGAGGGGAAGAGGGACGCCAGGAGGACCCCCTGGACGGAAAGAGCATGAGGCAACAGAAAGCATCTATTCAGAATTAGAGAAACAGGCTGGGAGAAGAGAAGCCAAGAAGACCTACCTAGGTGCACATGTGAGTGAGGTCAGAGCTGACCTGAGACAGGATCCCATTCTCTCTCCTTAAGACCAGAATCAACCAGGAAGTGGACAAGGCTGACCAGGATTCACCACCCTCGACACCCTGTCTAAGAGGATAGGAAGGCATCCCCGATCAGTAGGGCGGTAATGTTAGTATCACAAATGTGCCAACAACACAGCACAGCAGGATTCGCTGTGTGAACCTTTTTTCTAGTTTTCCAACCTGTAAGATGGTTCTAGAAGCAATTCTTTCAGGTAGAATGAGCACCCGACACCAGGCATGTGACAAGTGTCTGTTGTTATATGGGAGGCTCCCCAAGGCAACTGTGTGTGTGTGTGTGTGTGTGTGTGTGTGTGTGTGTGTGTGTGTGTGTGTGTGTGTGTGTGGCGGGGTGGGGGGTGAATGACCAGTCCCAGAACCAGAGTCCAAAGGCAACTTCTTATTTCCCATCTGTAGTAGGTGGGAAGCAAGCTGCAAAGATCCTCTACATGCTGCTTTGGACATTCACAAGCCCTGAACATAGCAGTCAGTAAGGGCCAGAGTCCTACTTTCACTGGCCCAGGGTGGGCCACACACCCAGCTGCAAGAGCCAGTCCAGTCACTGTGGCCAGGGCTCAGGAAGTCCTGAGTGACAAGCCTGGGTTAGGTACTGTCCACATGGAAGCTAGGCCCACCGGAGCTGGGGATAGAGTGGACCTGGGGGCGTGGCACCCATCCCTGGAAGGTGGCTTCTGAGCCCCTTGAGAGGTTTACCTCCATCCTCTCCAGGACTAAAGGTGTTGTTTACAGTTGGCCTGCCATGCAGGGCCTGTTCTAGCTCAAGTCATAGATGCAGAGGTGGGTGATGCTAGGGGTCTGGATGTTGAAGCCTCCAGGAAAAGGTATTGTGGACTTTTCCATCAGAGGCATGCCCAAAGTTCATAACAAAACCATGTGTTCTGGCGAGTGACAGTCAGGTGCCCCCAAATCAGTGGTAACAACGCTAGCTGCTATTGATTAAATGCCACAGGACAGGTGTGGTTCTGAGCACTTTACTCCTGTGATTCCTGGGTCAGAGTCTCTGATTTACAGATTGGGAAACTGAGGCACAAATAGCTTAAGTAAGTTGCTGAAGGCCCCCTAGGCTAATATTTGAAATTTTCCTTTCAGAGAGCCTCCGTGAGTCACTGGCCATCATCTACCCGAATAGACGTCAGCTAGTGTTCATACCAGACTGGTCACCAATGTCACCTCACCACTTCCCGCCTGCCGGACATCCTGTGGGGTGTGCCACTTACATGCAGTCCACAGGCGAGACCCTGAAGTCTTCTTTGTCATCCCCACTTCCGAGATAAGGAACCTGAGGCTCCCAATGATGGGGGCAGGGATTCTCAGGTCACCCACCGTGGAAAGAGGCCACACGGGCCAGGACTGAGGAGGGTCAGGGTGGCCTGTGTGGAGAACATCTCAATAAATGGGGCGCAACTGCGGTGTGTGTGGGGAACATTCTGTGCCCAGGCAGAAAACCTGTCCCCAGGGAGGGCAGGAGCTGCCTGAGGCTCTATTCCAGGTGACTGTGGCCTCAGTTCCTTCAGGACCACAGCCTGGCCCTTGTTTTGCTCAGAAAGCCACACGTCATCTCACACAGGAAGCTTCACCCTGGCCGGCTCACGTCCTGTTCTCTAGAAGAGTGAGGAGGAAAAAAAAAAAAAAACCCTGTAGAGTCAGTGTGGGTTGTTTTTCAACCAGCTGTCTTTGAAAAGTTCCCTAAGACAAGACGGAGGGAGTATTCTAGAGAGAGGCCTTCAGGGAGAAGCTGGAGGGGACATGAAGCACAGCCCTGGGGACACAGAGAAGGCCAAGGGGGTTGGCCCCACAGAGATGTGGATCCACAGTGCAGAGCCCGGCAACATCCGCCTGCCCCTCGCTTCCCCAGGCTGTGCTGGGGGACAGACAAGCATTCACAGGAGCTCCAGGTCCCTATGCTGGTTACTCTTGCTGTTGTACAGTGTGCTACAGTGTTGAGACCTATTTGTGGTACTTTGTAGACAGCTTTGGTGGGGATATTTACACCACAGAAATTGGCAGACATTTGCAAATCAGGTCTCTCTCTCTCTCTCTCTCTCTCTCTCTCTCTCTCTCTCTCTCTCTCTCTGCCATTTCTCCTAACTGCTGTGTGATCTTGCTCCTGTCACTTCACCTCTCTGAGCCTGTTTTCTCACCTATGCTAAAGATTAGACAACTACTTATCCAGCTTTTGGAAAAATAAACTCAGAGTGTGTCTGAGGCACCTGTACACACAGGCACCCCACAAGTGTTCCCTCCTTCCCTGGAGAACCCCGGGGAAGATTTACTCGTAGGTGTGGAAAAACCAGCGAGGTGGGGTGAGAAGTTAGAAAGCCAAGGAGGAGGTGTTGCAGGATGGAAACAGGCCTCTGGCTGGGAGCGGAGCAATGGGTCCCACTGACTCACTCAGTGTGCTTGGATGAGTCTGCCTACCTGGGGGATGGGACTCAGTTTCCATTTCTAGAAAAAAGCGGTCTTCCTACAGCATCATTTTCTGCTATATCCCACATTGCAGCTCCAAACTGCTCCAAAGTCCGCCCAGGTAAGTGCCACCTCCACCACTGACCCCCAGCAGCCCAGGCCAGGCCAGGCGGCTGATACATTCACAGCGCTGGTGGGAGTGAAGTGTTCTCCTTACCCAGCTGTGCTGGTCCCCTGTCTGGCTTACTCATAATGGAGCCCTGTTGCGTCATGGAGACTCCACCAAGGAAACCATCATGTGCCATGCCCTCAACCAGCAAGGTCCCTCCAACCAAGGTGTCATCCCCATTTTACAGGAGTACAAACTGAAGCCCAGGGAAGGGAAGTGGATGGTCCCAGGGTCTAGCAGTTTCAAGACCCCAAAGTGTCTCCAGAGCCCTTCAGTCATCACTTCCAGCTGGAACTCAAATTCCCTCCAACCTCGGCAGTACTGAGTTTGCCTGTGGGTAGAGGACTGAACATAAGGGTCTGATGGGACACGTTTAGGGGCTTCTTCCTGACAGAAAATCCAGTGTAGCTGAGAGGTAAAAAGGTCCACAGCCTTAAGTAATCCCCTCCTCCCTAACGTTAGTCCCGAGTCAAGGCTGGTACTGGGGCCTAGCCCCTGGCCTGGACTCTGGTGAGAGCTGGCATGGTGCCCTGCCTAAAGTCTGGAGGTAGCTTAAAGGACAGCCTGAGGCTCTTGTGGTGTCATGAGTGAGGCCTGGGTAGGAGAGCTGAGGTTGGCGTTCAAATCCCATTCTTCAAGGCTGTGAGATCTTCAGGATGTGTACTCGTGGTCCTGGGCCTCTATGACGTGGCCTGTGAGCTGCAAGGGAAGAGCTCTTGAGGCAAACAGGAAAAGCCACGCTTCCCATGCCCCACACCTGACAGAGTTCTCAGACATGAGGACAGATCGGGACATCGTCCCTGCCTTTTGAACCTCTCTGAGCCCGGTCACAGGAAAGGTTAAAAAGGGTGGACAGACAGCCTGTCCGATGCAAAGGCCCTGAAGCAGGAAGCTCAGAGTCTCTCAGGCTGCAGCACCTTAAGGGCATCGCGAAGGCCCCAGACCAATGAGTTCAGGCTGCGGGCTCCAGCAGAGAGCAGGGGCGGTCCCAGCACAGCCAGGCCACAGCTTTCCCAAGCAAGGCCTTTCTTGGTGGGCAGGCCTCAGCAGCTGCCTCATGTGTTTCCCATTTGTACATAAATCCCAACTCCCATAAACCCCCCTGAAGTGCCACCCAGCCACATATGTGGACGCCTCTGCCTGGCAGCGTGGTGACGGACATGGCAGGGTGTCAGCCACAGCCCAAGGCAGTGACAGTAATCGTGAGGGGTCCTCCACCCTCTGGTGGAAGCAAGCTTTGGCTCCTGGGGAAGAGCAGCCAGGCCACCACTGCCCTTCATTATGAAAGGGTCTCCTGGGCCATTGCAAACCACAGCCTGCTGCCTACTCAGGCTCCCAGCTCTGTTTCCTGGGTTGTAGGATGAGGCCAGACCCACAAACAGAAACCCTACCTTTTCTCTCTCTTTTTATTCTTTTCCTTTCAGCCTCCAAAGAAGTGGGGGCTAGCCACAAGATCTTCTAAGGGGTTGTGACATCATGGCCCAGGTGACAGTGGCCTAGCCAATGGGCCTAGGCCGCGAGCTGGCTTCTTGCATCCTGTGATGTGAGGTTGGGTTGACACTGGGAAGGCCTGGTCCCTCAACCACAGAACCACAAGGCCAGGCCCTCGCCGCCTCCAGGGCCCTGCAAGGAGCTGGTTGGCTCCTGGCGTCCCCACCCCCTGGCGGTCCTGGCCCCCACCACAGCCTGGGCTCTGAGGAGGGTGAGCCTCATTCATTCATTCATTCATTCCCGCTGCTGAGCCTCGTCTCACGGCTGCAGCCCCGGGCTCCTCCGCCCTGGCTGCCCAGGGCCCCTTCCCACCATTTAATGATACTCTGCACATAGTGCTGTTGAAAATTTGTGGCTAGACATTCCTGTGGGACCGGGAAGCCAAATTCTTGGGTATAAACCGAAACTTTCTTTCCTTGGAGATTTTCTTCTCTCTCGCCCACAGATACTCTCGCGTTCTTTCCCTTTTTTTTTTCTTTCTTTTTTTCCTTTTTCTTTTTCGTAGCAGCAGGGGGAGAAAAAAAGAAACCAAACCAAAAAAACAAACGAAAAAGCAACACCTCCCCCTTTTATTTTCAAAAGCAGCTTGAAAAAATATATATAACAAAACAGCAGCCAACCAAGTGGGCCCGGACCCAACCCCCTGAGGCCGAGTCCTTGCCTCTGTCAGTGTGGGGTATGGCCTCCAACAGCATCTTCGACTCCTTCCCCAACTATACACCGACCTTCATACGAGGTGAGTACCAACGGTGGGACTCGGCTTGGGCCCCCTCCTCCCGGTGAGGAGTTGTAACGGCCTCAGACCATGACCCTCCAGTCCACGACTCTAGCCACCTCAATGGCTAGCTTCTGAGAAGCTAAGTGGGGAGAGGGATTTGGTGGCCTCCGTGGTCTCCTGGCATGAGCATCACTGTGTGACTTTGATCCTCCACCGGTGGAGTGTGCGACAGGGCAATGGCTCCCTATAGACCTCAAAGGCTAGACCTCAGAGGGTCCTGAGATGGAGAGAACAAGGTGAGACTGTGGCCCTCCGCTTCCTGCATCCCCCACAGGGCACCGGGGCCTGTCTGCCCTGATCAGGGCTCAGATGGACTGAGGTCAGATGTGTCCGGGAGGGCCATGGGAGGCAAGCAGGGCCAGGGCTGTGCCTGGATCCACAGATCTTGAGGACTGTCCTCAGCATTCTGTGTACACTCCGAACAGTGAGGACAGAGGGAGGAGAAAGGAACCACAGGCCTCTCTGAGAATCTGCTCAGCACAGGCGGATACCATGGGAGACCCTTCCTTGGGAGGTCTAAAGGCTTGGTCACAAAAGAAGGTGTTTGGGGGGTGGGCTTCTGTCTCTATTCACAGCCTAGAAGGACCCAGGGTTCTGGGGTGTGTCCCTCAGCAAGGATAGGGGCCAGGGTATCTGATGTGGTGCCTCTGACTTAGGCTGAATCCCGGGAAGACAAGCCCTGTCTCTGGCCTTTGAGGTACCCTGGCTTCACACACCTCGGCCACTTTCCTGCTTCTTTGCAGAAGCCCATGGGGCTGTAGCACCTGAGACCAGGAGACCGCGGTCCCCAAGCTTCAGTCCCAGGCTGTACCAACCTTGGTGAATGACCTGATATGGGTCACTTTACCTCTCTGCTCCTGATGGTGTCCCCTCTAGCTGTGCCGTTCTGTTATCTGAGCTGTGCATGGGGCAATACTTCTGGGCTGGACTAGCTTCTCTGTTGAAGAGGGGCAGAATGTTCTAGAATTCTAGGGTTGGGAGACATTGCCTTTTTTGAGTCGAGGTGGCCAAATGAGATGTAGAGGTCTGCTTGCCCAGCTCCGGCTAGCTGTGACCACAGCCAGTGCCCAGCATTGGGTTCCAGAGGGCCTGGACACCTGTGGGTCTGTGTGATAAAATTTGCCGAAGAGTATGGCGTATCTCTTTCCTGGTGGCCTGGGGAGGCCGAGGCAGGTTGTGTGCTCAGAAGGTGATTGATCCACGGGAGAAGGGACGCTCCCTCCGAACTGTGGCTGGTGATAAATGGTGGCCCCGGGTGCTGTCCCTTGCAGCCACCGCTGTTGTCCTAGACACGCTTTGTAGTCTTCGGTGTTAATTAAAGGCAGTTACTGGGCAAGAAAATAAGAATTTATAAAAACCAGTTGCTGGATCTTTGTAATCCGAATTTCTCACTCCCTGAGCAAGATGGAGAAGTCGAGCTTAAAACAAAGAAACCTTAGAAGACAGGGCTAGTGCAGCTGCCTTAGATGAACTCCTGACACAAAGCCCGAGATGTGGCTGTTGGAGGCGGGAGGACAGAGAGCGGACTGCAGCAGCTCTGGCCGACACATAGGAAAGGAGAGAGGTCACTGGACCCGGCGGCTGGTCCCTGGTCAGCAGGGTGGAAGGTGTTGGGGTCACCGGGCAGCTCAGAGACCCCAAGAAGAAGATACCCTGTCCTTGTCTAATCTCTCTCCTTTAAACCTGCCCACTTGGGCTCAGCTCCTTAATTGAGAGCCTCACAGCTCCAGTCTCAGGGCCCCTCACAGCCACACACCACCCTGGCCCTCAGGAAGCCTGCAACTTCTCCAACTGCACTATTAAAGACCTAAACCAAAATCCAAAGGACTTTGGGAGGGCCCCAGAGCAAGGGAAACCATCTCCAAGACAGAAAGGCCCGTTTGTGGACTGTGACCTGGGACCTCTCTGGGGACATTGAGTGACATCTGCTCTCCATGTGCGTCCAAAACCCAGCGTAACTCTGGGTGACGAGTGCCGACTATAGATTGTGAAGGGTCATCTGCCACAACCTTCTTGAGGTCGAAAACAATTTGTGGTTTCCATTGGTGACACCATCATGGTGGAAAAAGATGCTAAATTTTGTTTCAAGGTTGCTAACAGAAAGGAAAAGTCACTATTTCCAGCCGGGTTCATGGACCCCTGGATTTCTGCTCAGGTCAAGAACTCTAGAGCTGCTATGTTCTCACACTCTGGTCCTCAGGATGCACCTGTGGGGGTGTCACAGATGGGAACCCCATCTTCATTCTCCCACGGTGTCCATTTCCCCTGCCCTGCCCTCCCCAAATGCTGACCCTCCCACTGCCTCAGCAAGACCCTCAGCCACTCTCCTAGAGCCCTTGAAAATGCCATGTCCCAGACTCCCGTCTCTGACTGTGGAATCAGCGTGCGCTGAGTCTAGGTCTGGAGATTCATGAAAGCTGACTTGGGCGGTGCTGCAGAAGGCCCAGTCCGCTGCCTGCCTCCAATGTCCGTGTGCTGTGTGACTCCAAGCAAGCTGCTTGACATCTCTGAGTGCCGTTCTCTCATTGGTAAAGGGGGACATGTCCGTTAGCGCTGATACACCTCAGGCTGCCTCCAGTCCCTGTCTGTCCCTGCCCCCACCCAGGGTGGGTCCTCTGCACTGTCATGAAACTCTACCGACTCCGAGTCCCCATAGACCAAAAGAGAATAGCTCCATCTATGTTTTTGCTGGCAACAGTGTTGCCATGCCTTGCCCCTGGGCATCAGTGCTCAACAGACATCTGGAGCCTCTGGAAGCTACAGGGGACAGACAATTGGGCCTCCTCAGTCAGGGCTTATGTAGAACCTTCCAGAAGCTGCCCAGCCCACCCCTCATGCTTTCTCATTCCTGCCCTTGAACCAGGTCCTTCACTGGGCCCAGTATATCCCTGGCTTTCCCTGGAAGGAAAGGGGGCAAGGAAAGGACCCTGTCCTTCAGCAAAGGCCAAGGAGAGGACGGAGGACCCAAGAGGGCATCTTTAGCTTTGTTGGGGGCTGGCAACACCACCCTAAGTCTACCTGAGGCCCTTCTTGGCACCAGGGAGCCTCCAACCAGCACGTCTCCTGCCCTCCTCTGCGGCACCCAGTGTCGCTGCTTCCTCAGCAGAGTCTCATTCCCAAAGACAGAGGGGGAGAGGTCTTTGCGGGGGGGGGGGGGGCAATCTGAGGAAGTGAGCCCCAACTACCTGCATGCAGATTTAGGGGTACGCTGTACAGCGATAGTTTTGACTTGCTAATTCAGCCATTCCACAAAAGCTTGCCAGGCTCCGGCTCTGGAGGTGAACTCTGACTCATGTCTGTGTGATGCTGCCTGTTCCTAGCTAACACAGGCAAGTCTCTTTACCTCCCTGTGCCTCAGCTTCCCCTTCTTCAGGAAACTATAGCAGCACCAGTCTCCTACCCCATGTCACAGGCTGGCCGCCTGCTGGGAGCTGGTTCAAGAGGGTAGGGTAAGAGTCTCCATCCTGGGAGCACAGGCTGGTAGAGTAAGAGACAGGCAACAAGGTGGGCAGGGATGCCACGTGTGGGTAAGATGGGGAATGTGGGAGGTGACGGTACCAAGTCTTAAAGGGTAAGGAGGTGACCAAGGAGACGATAACGGTGAGATCCGGAGATCTCAAGATCCTAAGGACGGGATTGCAGGAGGATGCCCTGGAGGTCCTGGGGGGACAGCATGCACAGAGAACCCCCTGCACAGGCCAGGCGGTTGACCATTTAGCCTCTGTTCTCTTAGCAGAGGCTGGGGTCAGTGGGGCTGCTGAGACCCTACCTCCCAGACATCTGGGAGAAATGGGCACTGGACTCTCAGGCATGGGGCGTACCTGTTGATGGCAGGGGCCTGACAACATGGGCTCCAGGTACGTCTAGCCTAAATCGCCTGATTTGAATGTCACTGGATAGGGACAGGAGAGAGGACTTTCCTAAGT